>NC_134359.1:291222677-291437677 GCF_048569485.1 Anomaloglossus baeobatrachus | reverse complement strand
GAGTGGGAGAGAGAGGTAAATAGAGGGGGAGGGTTGGAGGGAGGGAGAGAGGAAGAGTGGGAGAGACAGAGAGAGAGAGAAAAACTTAGTTATGCTCCTGAGCAACGCCGGGTACTACAGCTAGTACGTAATAAAAAAAATGTGCATAAAAGGAGGGTAATAAAAATTGTTGAAAGAGAAAATTGAAAGAGGGTGTAGACAACATAAATTTAATATAACCCCATTGGTAAGTGTGCACCACAAACAAAAACAAAAACAAAAAAAAGCTATAAAGTGACAAGTGCACCACATCAATGAATTGGAAACACCAATCCATATAAAATATATATATATACCAGGGCATTGCAGTGAAGGGACATGAGCAATGAAAGTGATAGAAATAAAAAAATTAATCAGATAACTTTGTTCAAGGAACGAGACAATAAATAAATATCTCAAAAATGTATGAATCTAAGTACAAAATGAAATACAGAATGTGCGATTAACATATTACATATTTCTATATTTTCTAAATAGTCAAATCTATAAATTAGACATAAAAAGGTGCATACTATAAGTAATAAAAAGATGTGTGAAAAACAATGAGAAAAAATATGAGATTATTTGTGGTCTGTAACCATGGAGACGCCTGAGTAACATTTGAATCCTTGTTTTTGTATGTTCACAGATGAAAATGAGGAGGATGATTTTGTGTATGTGCGTATAAAGAAGGATCAATACAATTCTATTGGAGCAGGGGCTAAAATCGACTTTCCTGGTGAGCTCACACATGATAAAACTTCCTCCTTTAAGACATCACCTCAGTCCTTTCTATCTTCCATATTTGATGGTGTTTCTGCACTCGGCCCTAAAAAGGTTGTCCCCACTGATTAAAAAGGGATCATGACCAGAGTCCCCTCCCCAGAGGAGCCTCACTAAAGCTGCCAGGGCCTCTATGTACATATGTTCTTGGCTTGTATTGTGCAGGCTTTGGTTGGATGGTGTCCTGCCCACCACTAGGGCTATGCCCAAACAGGTTGGAAAAGTGCACCCCATAATGTCAGCAATAGAAGCTTAAGCTGACACTTGGACGTCTGCATCAGAATCAGGAATGTACAATGCATTTGCAGTTTACACTAGGTTGAGCCCCAATAACTATGTGTTGGGCCATCCACCATTATTACCTTTCAGATTTTGGGACATTTTCCACTGCCTATGATTGAGGTTGCAGAAACCCCATTCACATAAATTAGATGACTGTGGCCATATTTTCCATGGGTTACAGAGTGAAATGTGGCTTGAATTTCATTCAGGTCAAAGCAAACTCATGTGACCATAACCGAGGACTTATCATTGAGGGCATTTGCTGAGGATCCCGAGCTCTTCGCTGGAGCTTCTCCCACTACAAACGCTGCTGCAGCAGAGTATATTTTTTCTACAAACAAGTTTGCTTGTTCACTCTGGCTGTCAGTGGTTATGCATTTGTTTGCTTAATAACCCCTTTTCTACTGTAATCCTAATGAACTCTTCTCTGTAGCTGTCCACACTACTAACACTGTAGCAACAGAGCGTACGGTATCTTCTCTACAAACAAGTTTTCTTCTTCACTCGGGCTGCCAGTGGCTATGTTTGCTGAGTAACCCTTTTTATGCTGTAATCATAATGAACTCTTCTCTGTAGTTGTTCACACTACTGACACTGTTGCAACAGAGCAAATATTATCTACTAACAAGTTTTCTTCTTCACTCCAGCTGGCAGTGGTTATACATTTGTTTGCTGAATAACCCTTTTAAGGCCCTGTGCGCACTAGGCATTTTTACCCGTGGTTTTACCCACGGTTTTGCTGCAGAGATTTCTTGAGAAATGTTTCCAATCTTTGTGCAGACATTTCCCAGCAAAACCTATGGGAAAAAAAAATAGCTGTGCGCACACTGCGTTTTTTTCTCAAGAAAATTCTTTCTGAAGAATTTCTTGAGAAAATTTCTTGAGAAAATGTGCAAGTCACTTCTTTTCCGCAGGTACCTGCGGTATTTCACTCTATTCAGCATAAAAAAACCGCAGGGACCAACCTGCGGAAAAACCGCGGCAAAACCGCGGCAAAATCGCATGCGTTTGTCCCGCAGTTTTGGTGCGTTTTTTTACCGCAGATGCGGTAATCTTCAACTCCCAGATGTTTCTCAAGAAACTTTCTTGAGAAAAATCACTTTTCTAGTGCGCACATAGCCTTATGCTGTAATCATAATGAACTCTTCTCTGTAGTTGTTCACACTACTGACACTGTTGCAACATAGTAAACCTTATCTGCAAACAAATTTGCCTGTTCATGACTTCCACCAATACTGAACGTTTGGTGGAAACAATTTTGATTGTCATCCCAATATTTCCCTGAAACAAAATGAAAGAAAACAAGGGACAAAACGTTATTTTTTTTTAACTTAGAAATGCATTTGAACATTCATTTAATTTTTCTTTTAATTACTATTTTTTTTAATTTACAGATGAGCAGCTACGTTTTCCAATCCAGGAGACTAATCCTGTTTCTGAGCAGCTAGAAGATCAGAAATTTATTAACGTCAATGGCCAATGAGTTTGATACAGAGGAATAGATACGGGATCAACAATGGGGGGGAGGGAGAGGGGGGAATCTGAGAGGCAACCTAAGACGATAACCATGGTGCATATCACTGCACCTGCTAGTGGAACAATAACATGGCTCCTCATACTGCCCCACATAGTAATACCTCCTTTGTTTCTTTGTAGGAAGGGGGGCGAATAGCGTATACTCCTACGTAGACTATGTAGAAGTGCTATTGTATTATAAATGTAATGTATATAAGACTGTAATGTATTCAATGTAGAATGTAGCAGAGCTGGACGGGCGCGGCATTCGGCGCCCCCTAGCGATCACAGTGTCATATGTTTTATAGTAAGAAATGTATTTGATAATATGCATATTTTAGAATACTGTAAATAATGTGTAATGTAAGATGCTGGCCCCTCGTGCTGTGCTAGGCAAGAGACATAGAGCCAGGAGTACTGTAGATAAAAGGTTATAGATAGGATAGATATAGTATTGACAAGATAGGATGTTTTAGTGTAGTGTAACTAGGGACCAAGTGTACAGGAGTGGGGTGTTAGTGGTAGTTAGTGAGTTTATTAAGGTAGAGCAGGAACAGATAAATAGTAGATTTCAGCTCACCCGCATGTAGTCTTCAAGGCAGAGGTGGATGCCCGCAGTCCCCGGACAGGCCGGTCCGTAATTCAGAATAGATGTAGAAAAAGAAGCGTATGGGACTCAGCACCAATGCGGTGATAATAAAACTTGGAACTTTATTCGGAATTTTTTTAAAAGAAGAGTACACAGATCATCCAAAAAATCGCCATACGATTTGCCAAGCGGCTTTACGCGTTTCGGACAAACAAGGGGAAATTAAAACCAGTCCTTAGGGCTTATGACTAAGGACTGGTTTTAATTTTCCCTTGTTTGTCTGAAACGCGTAAAGCCGCTTGGCAAATCGCATGGCGATTTTTTAGATGACCCGTGTACTCTTCTTTTAAAAAAATTCCGAATAAAGTTCCAAGTTTTATTATCACCGCATTGGTGCTGAGTCCCATACGCTTCTTTTTCTACATCAGAGCAGGAACAGAGGCAACTAGCAAAGTGGTTACCAGTGAGTTGGAGACAAGGAAGGAGGAGTGAGTAGAGAAGGATTAGGAAGAGAGGGAAATTTATAGTCAATGAAGTGGCAGGAGCTCTAGTGTATGGACAGGGCCAGAAGTTAGGGCCTGTCCATGACATTAAGAATCCTCTCATGTGTCAAGACCTCACCCTGCTGATGGATTGTAGAGTGTCCTAAGATCAATGGGACTTCAGTGTAGAGAGGCCACTGGCGGGACCCGGTACTGGTCAGGAGCTGCTAAGTCGTCCGAGAGCCTGAGTGAGACATGGCAGCCGCAAGGAAAGTGTACTGGGGGAGGGAGTGTGGGAGGCACAAGGCAGACAGTTGTAGTCGTGCTTACAGGAGTCAACAGGCTGCAGCGCAGGGGCTCGCTAACCCCATGCTTCACCCGTCACCACACCACACACAGGAGGACTCCGCAACAGTCCAGGCGGCACTGTTTTCTTCCTCTCAGTAAATAAAGTCAAAGGAGAGTTTCTTCTTCCAAACATATAATCTTTATTACTCTTCCACTCTTGCATTATTTCGGTCCACATTCCGCCGGCACCGTTACACATCCCATGAGGCTTCCTTCTGCACCTCCGTCTAATATACAATTTGGCAGCTGTCCATATTTTAGGCATCTGGGTTCTGTCTGACACCTTAAGGCCTCTAATTCCTCCACTCAACATCACGCTGGCACCATCTGGTTCATTAAGTCTGTTGTGCCACTTCACCCCACCCACAGTGGATGCTAGCGCACACGAAAGACCGCGACCAACAGAGCTCTCTCATCCATGCCCAGGCCAGGATCCAGCCATACCTAACTCCTTGAGGGTGCACTGACCTTCGGTTTAGTGAGGACGTTTTTGAGTATTCCGAGGCAGTTAATACGGACTCCAGACTCCCAACCGTCAGGACTGGACCCCTCTTCTTGGGGGAAGTAGTTGAACAATCCTAAGTGGATCCCACGTGTCACAGCCACAGGGGTGACCCTTAGGATCAGAAACTTCAAAGGGGCTTTTTTTCACAACTCCAACTGGGGGACTCTCCTCTTCCCTACTTTCTATCTCTCTCTTTTATATGACCTACTCTCCTCCTCTTATTAACCCTCTCCCTACCCACCCAGGTGCCAAGACAGCTGTCCTATAACACTGCCACCTGGTGTCTATTTTTACAGTACACATTGCTATATTACACATCAGACATAGATTACTCATGTGCCAGCTACTTCTGCAGGGGTGGACCTAGGGTAGAATCCCCCCTCCCCCATGATAGAGCAGCGACAGCACGAGTGGCCCTGTGGGGCTGAAGTAAGAGAGAAGTGGTGACCTCACAAAAGACTGATGTGTCAATTGTGTCACCCTCCCCGTCTACGACGAGGACCCACAGTCAAGATAGAGGCTTCACCGTATGTAATCGTAAGCACCGTATGCCCCAAAAGGAGCACAACATGAACATACACATTGCATGAAGCAGGGAAGCCAATGATTCTCAGCTGTGATAGGGCTCCCCTCTTCACCTTCTAGGTGGTAAATTTGCACCCCAGAAAATATTGATGCACTGTGGAAGTGCGCTAGAAGTGTCCACATTTTACCCCTAGAAGGTAATGATTCCCCCAGTGGGCCTGTGATGGTCACAATACCCTGAGTGCCCCTGTAACAATAATGCTTTTCAAGTGCCCACTTAACAATTAATAATGTCCCCTGGGTCCCCCTCACGTACAGTTTCCTCTATACACAGTGTAGGAGGTAGTTGGATTGTGCCACTCCTGCTGAGTGTGTACTTGTAACGCCTACCTGGATCCACAGACTCAGATGGGCTGTAATGGGGAGGCTAGAGGGAAGCCACTCACCAAGCAGGACCCCCAGAACCATGAAACCCTTTAACCCCTATACAGGGATTTGGAATTACACAGGGCCCTGGAGATCACTACCTATGGATTCAAGGCTGCAGTCCGATGAGAGTAGTCGCCAGGCAGGGTCAAACCAGGAATAGCAGAACAGGGACAGAATCGGCAGGCAAGGACGAAATCAGAAAACGGAGCAGAGGTCAAATCCGGATCGGGCAGTGAGGTACAAAGACAGTAGGCGGAAGGGTAGTCAGAAAACACGCAGAAGTCAGCACACAGGAATCACCAAACAGAATAGGGCGGACCAGGAGCCAGGAAATCAGAACTATCTCTGGCAGAGGTCAGCAGATAGGAGGGGAGCTAAGAAGGGTGTGGTGTCTTCTCATTGGCTGTAGCTGAATAATGGCAACTTCAGCTGGAAAACACACGCCACCTATAGTCATCCAGTGGTACTGCAGATCCCAAGATAACCCAGCCCAGTGGATGATCGGAGCCTGCGCCCACTGGTGCCGCTGGCATCGACTCCTCTCCCATCACCAGCACCATCCACGGCAGGAACACGGCGTCGCCTGGTGATTGGAGCAGAAGTCGCTGGAGCGGACTCCGGTGGTGACGTAACAGTACTGTGATTTTTTTATATATATATATATATATATATATATATATATATATATATATATATATACACTAAGCGGTGCTGCTCCGGGAGTATGTGTTTACCCGCACTCGGCGCCACCCAGCACTGAAGCTTAATATATGCCTTTAAGTGTATTATTGCATATTGTATTTTATTGTGGTATAGTATATAATGAGTTCTATATAAAGTGCTTTATTGCAGGGAGACATTGTATTTTGGTTTATAAAGTGCATAACTGTATAGGAATATAAAGCACAGGAGTTATAGCTAATGGATATTAGAGTAAGGTTAGAATGCTCAGTAGGATATAATGTGGGGACCAAGCGTGTGTAAGGGGGTGCAAGGCTCCAGTCCTGCAATCCCCCATGTATTTATATAACTGAAATGTTTGCATTTGAGGTTATGGTGTAATGTGTTAATTCGGCCACTAGATGGCCACAGTGTTATAACTGCTTCCCTGGTACTCTCGGGTTAGGGAGGGTTAATTGCAGGGAGGACTATTGTGAGTAAAAAGCTCAGGGACACAATAATGTCAGGAGAGTCACTAAGAGAGAGAGAGAGAAAATCACTGCGTCTGTGGGAGATGTGGGGAGAAAAGAACCCTGTTAAGTTTAAATTGGTGTGACCTTTGGGTCGAATCCGGGTCCCGGACACGCAGGGTCCTAGAATGGAGAGGACTGTCCGAACTGCGTCCCAAGGTGTGGGTTCAGTCCGTGCGGCCTGGGTGGTGTCCGTTCCCGCTCATATACCCAATGTATCCCCTCAGTCGGCGGAAGGTCAACGGGCTCTTTAGAGAAGAGTAGGTCTTGATGAGCAGGGCAGAGGAGTGCTGTCACAGAAGGTCCTGTCAATAGCTACGTGCTAAATCCCTGTGGGTGGGATGAGGGGTGACCGGAAGGACTTTTTGATTGTGGCAGACGTGCCCTGTTTCGGCATCTGCCTGGGAACTGGGAGGTCTCCTCCATTATGTCCTAAGGACACAGCAAGCCGCAAAGCTCAGAGATGGGGAAAAGCAGAAGTCAGACTTGATTGCTGGAGGGCTAATACCCAGGGCAAGGGCAAGAACAGTGGCAGTGGCCATGTCTCTCATGAAGTTTGCAAGTAAAATAAAGTTTGTTGCTGTGTTGCAAAGAATCTGCCTGTGTGATGTGTTATCCAGCAAAGTCTCTGATGGTGACCGGGGGAGGGATGGCGGACATGGCACCGAAGACGCAAGTAAGTGTCACACCCGGCCAGGGAGGAACACATGAACAACTAAGGAAGGGGAATCGATCCTGGCCGGCCATCACCTGGCTCTCCCTTTCACAAGTATGGTGCCCCTACCCCACCCCTATACACAGCATGGTGGGCCCACAGCCCCCCAAAATAATGGCTCCCACACTGTATAATGACCTCACTGTTTAATGGTCCACAGGGTAGCCCCCACATTCTGTAATGGCCTCCATAGTAGCCCCACACTGTATGAGGGCCCCAAAAGCATTCCCCAAACTGTATATTGGCCCTAACATTGGCTCCCGCAATAGCTTCCACGCTGTATAATACATTGTACCATGTGCCATAATGATGTACATCATGCTATAAAACATTGTGTCATGTGCCATAGTACATTGTGCAGTTTGCCATGCTCCCCAGACAAAGTAGACAACAGTCTGGCCATTATTATTACTATTATTTACTTCTAAAGGGAACATGTTACCCAGAGGCATAACTAGAGTCTGATGGGCCCCGATGCAAAGTCTAGGCCTGGCCCCTCCCCACCTCTCCCTTGCATGTGGGTCAGATGTTTAGGCCATTGTAACAATCTAAATCCTATAAAGACATACAAGTTGCCCCCCCTCCGTTCATTATGTTGTAATATCCCCCATCCTGGGCCACTTCCTGGTAAATATGCCCCCTTCCTGGTATATATGTCCCCCATCCTGGTATATATATCCCCATCCTGGTATATATGTCCCCATCCTGGTATATATATCCCCATCCTGGCATATATGTCCCCGTCCTGGTATATATGTGCCCATTCTGGTATATATGTCCCCATCCTGGTATATATGGCCTCATCCTGCTATATATATATATCCTCATCCTGGTATATATGTCCCCGTCCTGGCATATATGTCCCCATTCTGGTATATATGTCCCCATCCTGGTATATATGGCCTCATCCTGGTATATATATCCCCATCCTGGTATATATGTCCCCGTCCTTGTATATATGTCCCCATTCTGGTATATATGTCCCCATTCTGGTATATATGGCCCCATCACACCACACACAGTAAAAAAAATTAAACAATATACTCACCGTCTCTCCTTTCCCCCAATGTATGGAGCGGAGAGTCCAGGAAGGTACAGCAGTGGGTTTGTGGGGAAGAAGGTGAGGACGGGACAGAGGCATCAATGTAGTCAATTCCTGGAAGGGCTGCAGAAGAAGAATGGGAATACCAGATTGGGGTGCGTGTACTGCGCTAAAGTGGACTGTTACATGCCTGTCCCAGGTCCGGGCTCTCCTCCCCTCACCTCGGTCCGCTACTCTCTATTGTGCTTCTCGTTGGCTTTTCACTTTTCAGGTTGCGGGTGACATCATCTCCCTGGACCTTTTAACGCTCGTTTGAATGGAAACCAGAGTCTTCAGATTGTTATTCAAGACTTTAGTTTGTTAGGGCTCGCTCGCATGAGTGCTCTCTGATGTTATACCATGGGGCAGCACCAATCAGAGCTTTTTTCCCATGACAAATCAGCACGAGCAAGAAAGTGTGGCGGCGTATATCAGACGGCGTGCAGCCATTCAAGTCTATGGGTGCCTGGAAATCATCGGACTGCACTGTGATGACATTTCCGCGAACAGAATGGAAAAGATGGTGACAATTAGTTCTGTGTCTTCTCCTCACCAGTGATGTGGTCCTCTCCTCTCGGATCACGCTGTGCTGACACTGATCAGAGATTGATCCGAGTGTCATTACCAGAATGGATCTGATTCTTTCGGACGAGAGAATCAACGGCCGTTTGACCGCAGCCTCCCCGTCATCCAATGCACATCTTAGTTGACTTTACTGCATCCATCGTGCTGGTCACAAAGTTACTCATCATCACTTTCCACAAATCTTCTCCATCATTTGGGGCACGTGTGCCCACCTGGACCTCAGGCTTAGTGGCTCCATTCACGAGGTGACTGATAAGATGGGTTGAGACAGAAGAAAGAATTGTTTAAAGGTTTAGAGGACCCAAACCAGCCATATCATGTAACTGAAGTGTCCTACCATCATACGGAACTGTGATGTCTCAACTTGGCTTTATCTGTACCTGCTATCAACTGTATATAATGGTTGTGACGAACTACCACTAGGTGTCACCAGAAGCACTTAGTGACTGGGAAGTCCAACAAACCGGAGGTCAGGAGCCAGAAGGTCACGTATAGAACACAGGGAAGAAGCATAGCCGAAGTCAGAGCACAAGCTAGAGGTCAAAAGCCAGGAAGTCACGTAAGGTACACTGGGGAAAGTAGGGCCAAGGTCAAGGTACAATCTGGAGGTCAGAAGCCAGGAAGTCACATAAGATACACTGGGGAAAAGCGAAGCCGAGGTCAGGGTATACGCTGGAGGTCAGGATCCGGGGAACAACATCAGAGTCAGGGACATGAGAGGAGAGGAGTAACAACAGGTTCAGGGTAGGAGGACAAGATGAAACTACAAATGGGAGCAAGAGCACTTACTGCAGACAGGAACTACGATTGGTAGCATTCTGGGTAAGGTTGCTCCCTAATGAAGAAGAGCAATCAACCAAACGAGGCACCTGGAAAGAGGCCTCTCTTAACACAGCGCAGGAACTGAGGACAGGAACCCCCTCTCTACCGGCGCAAAATGCAAAACAGAACACCGGCTCTGTTGGTGGGAAGCAGAGCACCATGGACCAGAACCATGACAATGGTCATCAGTTTCTCCAGAAAACCAGATGAGTTTTAAACAATGAAGTGGATCCTTCTGTGAATGACATGTGGGTTCCCGATTTGTATATTAACCAAAAGTGAGGCAGATACTGACAATCCTACGAAGAGGAACATGTTTCACGAGTGTTGAGGGTCTATTTCACGAAGGACCTCGGCCCATGAGACCCTTATTCAGAGACTTTCTGGCTGTTGTAGAATGACAACTCTGAACATGCACTGATCGCCTTCGTGGGTCAGGTCCTGCTGGGAGTTGTGGTTCTGTAAGAGCTGAAGAACCTACACTGATCGTATTCGGGGGTTAGGTCATGTTGGAAGTTATAGTTCTGTAAGAGTTGGAGAACCTCTTTGTTACCACTGTCCTCTCTCTTCTCCATTGCCACCAGGGAGGGGGTAATTGGACAAGGGTCATAGAGGGGCACTTATCATTGTTTGATATATGAATTTGTCCCATTTTGATCCTTGTTGTCACCCATTCGATCTCTCTTCATTGAAATGCCAACTTCAGAGCAATATCCTCTTATTTTTTTAGAACATTAGTTTCCAGGATGAGACGAATTCATGGAATTTTTCAAAAAAATAAAATAAAATCCTAGGTCCTAGCCTTGGGTTCCTCTTCTAGCTGGGCATAATATTACAGTATCTAGATACAATGTATCACCCTGATCAGAGTATTGTCTACACGGGGATACATTGTAACAAACAAGACAATGAAGAATTTCTTCTTTGTTTGCTTTGTTTGAAGTATCACTCCTGCATGATGAATCTCTTTGTTTTCCTCTTCACTTGGGGATTTGAGCTGAGGACCCTCGGATCTACCTGTATTGCATTCTCACTCAGTACAGGGGGTCGTGCACACGTTGCAGCCATGTTTCTCCAACTTGACATGTCAAAGGTTTATCTTGTCTGCAGCATGTAAGGGGTTAAATGGTTACACCAGGCAGGAACGGTTGCCAGGAAGCGACATCTTACACGTGACATGTTGATATTCTGGTGGTTAGAGGATCAACCTCACAGTAAATAATAGTTCGCCTCGGGGCAGCCGTGTAGCAGACGTGAGTTGGTCCTGGTATTCACGGACTTTTGCTGACATTACAGCCGGTAAGTAACACACTATATAGGCAAGGCGTAAGATCTCTCTGCGACCAGACATCTCACGTCTCCTTATTCTTACCATCCTCTTCACTCCCAGGCCCCACCCCAGGTGATGGCCGGACACCAGGGCCCCACCCCAGGTGATGGCCGGATACCTAGGGCCCCACCCAAGGTTATGGTTGGACACCAGGGCTCTACCCCAGGTGATGGCTGGATCCAGGGCCCCACCCCAGGTGATGGCTGGACACCAGGGCCCTACCCCAGGTGATGGCTGGACACCAGGGCCCCACCCCAGGTAATGGCCGGACCCAGGTCCCCACCCCAAGTGATGACTGGACACCAGGGCCACACCCCAGGTGATGGCTAGACAGCAGGATCCAACCCTAGGTGATTGCTGGACACCAGGGCCCTTCCCCAGGTGATGGCTGGACATCAGGGCCCCAACTCAGGTAATGGCCGGACCCAGGTCCCCACCCCAGGTGATGGCTGGACACCAGGGCCCAATCCCAGGTGATGGCTGGACACCAGGGCCCAACCCCAGGTGATGGCTGGACGCAGGTCCCCACCCCAGGTGATGGCGAGACACCAGGGCCACAGCCCAGGTGATGTCCGGACACCAGAACCCCACCCCAAGGGATGGCTTGACACCAGGGCCCCACCCCAGATATTGGGCGGACACCAGGGCCACAGAGAAGAATAAAATAGATATAAGGCTGGGCCAGGGGTCTGTATATATTTATGGGGGCTAGTCTGAGTATATTTATCCCAGGGGTCTGGTATCGGTCTACATTGAGGAGGTCAGTAGTGGTGGTGGGGCGTAGGTGCAGTCGCAAAAGGGTGTATCTTCCAAGTTTTATGAAGAGAGGGACGTGAATTCCTGCAATTACAAAGTAATTTTGCCCCTATATAAGTCCATTAGTATCCTCACTCACTACGATGGCCCTCAAAGGGTATGATGTCCCAAAACCACCCCCCCCACAGACATTACTGCAGTGGGACTTACATCCACATACAGTTCTCCACTCTTCAGAGCATTATTCCAGTGGGTCTCACGTCCACCTGCAGCTCTCCTATATTCCACTCCACAGGACTTTACTTCAATTGGTCTCACATCCACCTGCAGCTCCCCTATTTCCTACTCTACAGGGCATTACTCCATTGCTCCAGTGGGTCTCACATCCACCTGCAGCTCTCCTATTTTCCCCTCTACAGGACATTACTCCAGTGGGCCTCACATGTTCCTGCAGCTCTCCTATTTTCCACTCTACAGGGCATTACCCCAGTGGGCCTCACGTCCACTTGCAGCTCTCCTATTTTCCCCTCTACAGGACATTACTCCAGTGGCCCTCACATACACCTGCAGTTCTCCTATTTTCCCCTCTACAGGACATTACTCCAGTGGCTCTCACATCCACCTGCAGCTCTCCTATTTTCCCCTCTACAGGGCATTACTCCATTACTCCAGTTGGTCCACATCCACCTGCACCTCTCCTATTTTCCACTCTACAGGACATTACTCCAGTGGGTCTCACATCCACCTGCAGCTCTCCTATTTTGCACTCTACAGGGCATTAATGCAGTGGGACTTACATCCACATACAGTTCTCCACTCTTCAGAGCATTATTCCAGTGGGTCTCACGTCAACCTACAGGTCTCCTATTTTCCACTCTACAGGACATTACTTCAGTTGGTCTCACATCCACCTGCAGCTGCCCTATTTCCTACTATACAGGGCATTACTCCATTACTCCAGTGGGTCTCACATCCACCTGCAGCTCTCCTATTTTCCCCTCTAGAGGACATTACTCCAGTGGCCCTCACATCCACCTGCAGTTCTATTTTCCACTCTACAGGACATTACTTCAGTTGGTCTCACATCCACCTGCAGCTCCCCTATTTCCTACTATACAGGGCATTACTCCATTACTCCAGTGGGTCTCACATCCTCCTGCAGCTCTCCTATTTTCCACTCTGCAGGACATTACTCCAGTGGGTCTCACATATACCTGCCATTTTCCTAGTTTCCACTGTACAGGGCATTACTCCAGTGGGCCTCACATCCATCTGCAGCTCTCCTATTTTCCCCTCTTCAGGACATTACTCCAGTGAGTCTCACATCCACCTGCAGCTCTCCTATTTTCCTCTCTGCAGGACATTACTCCAGTGGGTCTCACATCCACCTGCACCTCTCCTATTTTCCCCTCTTCAGGACATTACTCCAGTGGGTCTCACATCCACCTGCACCTCTCCTATTTTCCTCTCTGCAGGACATTACTCCAGTGGGCCTCACATCCACCTGCAGCTCTCCTATTTTCCACTCTACAGGGCATTAGTTCAGTCGGTCTCATGTCCACCTGCTGCTCTCCTATTTTCCCCTCTACAGGATATTACTCCAGTGGGCCTCACATCAACCTGCACCTCACCTATTTCCTACTCTACAGGGCATTACTCCATTACTCCAGTGGGTCTCACATCCACCAGTCACTTTCCTAGTCTCCACTCTACAGGGCATTAATGCAGTGGGACTTACATCCACATACAGTTCTCCACTCTTCAGAGCATTATTCCAATGGGCCTCACATCCTCCTGCAGCTCTCCAATTTTCCCCTCTACAGGACATTACTCCAGTGGGCCTCACATCCACCTGCGGCTCTCCTATTTTCCACTCTACAGGACATTACTCCAGTGGGCCTCACATCCACCTGCAGCTCTCCAATTTTCCACTCTACAGGACATTACTCCAGTGGGCCTCACATCCACCTGCGGCTCTCCTATTTTCCACTCTACAGGACATTACTCCAGTGGGCCTCACATCCTCCTGCAGCTCTCCTATTTCCCACTCTGCAGGACATTACTCAAGTAGGTGGTTTCCTTTTTAATAAAATAAACTAAAAGCACTTTCTACTGTGATTTTACAAAGGAAAGGGGATTTTCACAACCAAACTATGAAGAAAAGAAAACGCCCAAGTGCATAAATAGATTAGTAATAAAGAGGTCTAGAAGTATATAGATGTGTATACTGTATAGCTGGCACCAAAAAGTATTAGGTGCCACACTTTAGGGGTACTGCACCTATACTGCACCAATTTATTATATACAGTTAGGTCCAGAAATATTTGGACAGTGACACAAGTTTTGTTATTTTAGCTGTTTACAAAAACATGTTCAGAAATACAATTATATATATAATATGGGCTGAAAGTGCACACTCCCAGCTGCAATATGAGAGTTTTCACATCCAAATCGGAGAAAGGCTTTAGGAATCATAGCTCTGTAATGCATAGCCTCCTCTTTTTCAAGGGACCAAAAGTAATTGGACAAGGGACTCTAAGGGCTGCAATTAACTCTGAAGGCGTCTCCCTCGTTAACCTGTAATCAATGAAGTAGTTAAAAGGTCTGGGGTTGAGTACAGGTGTGTGGTTTTGCATTTGGAAGCTGTTGCTGTGACCAGACAACATGCGGTCTAAGGAACTCTCAATTGAGGTGAAGCAGAACTTCCTGAGGCTGAAAAAATCCATCAGAGAGATAGCAGACATGCTTGGAGTAGCAAAATCAACAGTCAGGTACATTCTGAGAAAAAAGGAATTGACTGGTGAGCTTGGGAACTCAAAAAGGCCTGGGCGTCCACGGATGACAACAGTGGTGGATGATCGCCGCATACTTTCTTTGGTGAAGAAGAATCCGTTCACAACATCAACTGAAGTCCAGAACACTCTCAGTGAAGTAGGTGTATCTGTCTCTAAGGCTAAGTTCACATTTCCGCTAAAATCTATCAGTCACAATCCGCTGCTCTTGTAAACAGCGGAATCCGTTTAGCGGATTCCGCTGCTCCCATAGACTTGTATGAGCAGCGGATTGAGACTGATGATGCTGCGTTGCACCCTCCGCCCGACTGATCAGTCGTGGAACGACTGACCGCCGGGCGGGAGGAACGCAGCATGTAACGTTTTTTGAGCAGCGAGATCCGTCGGATTTCGCTGCGCATGCTCTCTGGCTCCCTGCACACGTCACCAGCTTTGGTTGGTTACCCGATATTTACCCTGGTTACGGTGCAAGGAGCCAGCGCTAAGCGGTGTAGGCCCGTAACCAAGGTAAATATCGGGTAACCAAGGTAAACATCGGGTGCTTTGCTGTTACCCGATATTTAGGCTGGTTACGTGTGCAGGGAGGCCGACACTTCCCCGCTCGGCCCCGCCCCCTCCCGCACTCCGCACATGTATGTACACACACACACACACACACACACACACACACACACGTGTCCCCAGCCATGCAGACAAGCACTGCCACTGACACCCTCGTCTGGCCCCGCCCCCTGCTCGGCTCCGCCCCCTCCCGCACTTTGCATGTGCACACACACACATACATACATACATGCACATACACACACACACTCACACATACACTCACCTGTCCCCAGCCATGCAGACCGCAGCACTTCTACTGACATCCTCAGCGCCTGGCCCCGCCCCCCGCTCGGCTCCGCCCCCTCCCGCACTTTGCATGTGCACACACATACATACATACATACATACATACATGCACATACACACACTCACTCACAGATACACTCACCTGTCCCCAGCCATGCAGACCGCAGCACTTCTACTGACATCCTCAGCGCCTGGCCCCGCCCCCCGCTCGGCTCCGCCCCCTCCCGCACTTTGCATGTGCACACACATACATACATACATACATACATGCACATACACACACTCACTCACACATACACTCACCTGTCCCCAGCCATGCAGACCGCAGCACTTCCACTGACATCCTCAGCGCCTGGCCCCACCCCCCGCTCGGCTCTGCCCCCGAACTCCGCCCCCCGCACACAACGGAATCCGACAAAGAATTCTGTTCTTTGTCATCCGTTGTACAGCGTTGAACAGCGCATCAGTCACATGCGTCAAGCGACGCATGTGACTGATACAAATCAACGGAAATGTGAACTTAGCTTAAGTCAACTGTAAAGAGAAGACTCCATGAAAGTAAATACAAAGGGTTCACATCTAGATGCAAACCATTCATCAATTCCAAAAATAGACAGGCCAGAGTTACATTTGCTGAAAAACACCTCATGAAGCCAGCTCAGTTCTGGAAAAGTATTCTATGGACAGATGAGACCAAGATCAACCTGTACCAGAATGATGGGAAGAAAAAAGTTTGGAGAAGAAAGGGAACGGCACATGATCCAAGGCACACCACATCCTCTGTAAAACATGGTGGAGGCAACGTGATGGCATGGGCATGCATGGCTTTCAATGGCACTGGGTCACTTGTGTTTATTGATGACATAACAGCAGACAAGAGTAGCCGGATGAATTCTGAAGTGTACCGGGATATACTTTCAGCCCAGATTCAGCCAAATGCCGCAAAGTTAATCGGACGGCGCTTCATATTACAGATGGACAATGACCCCAAGCATACAGCCAAAGCTACCCAGGAGTTCATGAGTGCAAAAAAGTGGAACATTCTGCAATGGCCAAGTCAATCACCAGATCTTAACCCAATTGAGCATGCATTTCACTTGCTCAAATCCAGACTTAAGACGGAAAGACCCACAAACAAACAAGACCTGAAGGCTGCGGCTGTAAAGGCCTGGCAAAGCATTAAGAAGGAGGAAACCCAGCGTTTGGTGATGTCCATGGGTTCCAGACTTAAGGCAGTGATTGCCTCCAAAGGATTCGCAACAAAATATTGAAAATAAAAATATTTTGTTTGGGTTTGGTTTATTTGTCCAATTACTTTTGACCTCCTAAAATGTGGAGTGTTTGTAAAGAAATGTGACAATTCCTACAATTTCTATCAGATATTTTTGTTCAAACCTTCAAATTAAACGTTACAATCTGCACTTGAATTCTGTTGTAGAGGTTTCATTTCAAATCCAATGTGGTGGCATGCAGAGCCCAACTCGCCAAAATTGTGTCACTGTCCAAAGATTTCTGGACTTAACTGTATATTTCTCAGCATGCAAATCTTCATGGTACCATCAATGCAGCAGGGAGAATACAGCAGAATTATGAATGCAGCTCTGGAATATAATACAGATTATAATTTAGGATTATTATAAGATGTGATATAATTTATATACAAGGAGACTCAACTAATCATCTATGTCTTTACATCCAGGTTATAAGATAATGTTTGGTATACGTTACAGAAAAGGTGAGTACAGCTTCCAATTTACGATGGATTTAAAGGGGTTCTCTGTACAGGGAAAACATGGAGATCGTGGGTCTTCTTATGAGGCACCGGTAATAATTACCTTAATGTGATATTTTTCTTGTTTTCTTTATTTGCAGATATGGATGTGGATATTATAGAATTACTTCTGTATCCTCGTTTTGTGCCTTTGGATTTTATAAAGGGCATTAAAGAGGGTGAGAATGTAAAATGTTTATTGTTAACCTGTTCATGGCCAGGATTTTTTTTTTCATACATGTGATTTTTTTTTTTTTGGTTATTCAAATATTATTTTTTTTTTACTTTTATATAACTTTTATATTTATATTTGTTTTTTTCTGAGATTGGGGGAAAAAGATAGAGAAAAAGGAAGTACACGCCTGTTTTTCCCATTTTTTTTTAAATAGTACGATGTATTAGTAAAATACATTTTATATTGGGCTGTCCTTTCCAACACTTTTACTTTTATATAATGTTAATATGAATTTTATCAGTCGGCAATTTAATTTCTTTCACTTTCCTTTCTTTTCTTTTTTCTTCTTTTCTTTTATATAGTTTCTTGTTGCTCAGTTCTTTTATTAGCTTTCTTCTATTCTATTATTTCCTTTTCTATTTCTTTCTCTTCTATTTTTTTGGTATACATGTCACCATCCTGGTATACAGTACAGACCAAAGGTTTGGACACACCTTCTCATTCAAAGAGTTTTCTTTATTTGCATGACTCTGAAAATTGTAGATTCACATTGAAGACATCAAAACTATGAATTAACATATCTGGAATGTAATACTTAAAAAAGTGTGAAACAACTGAAAATATGTCTTTTATTCTAGGTTCTTCAATGTAGCCACCTTTTGCTTTAATTACTGCTTTGCACATTCTTGGCATTCTCTTGATGAGCTTCAAGAGGTAGTCACCGGAAATGGTCTTCCAACAGTCTTGAAGGAGTTCCCAGAGATGCTTAGCGCTTGTTGGCCCTTTTGCCTTCACTCTGTGGTCCAGCTCACCCCAAACCATCTCGATTGGGTTCAGGTCTGGTGACTGTGGAGGCCAGGTCATCTGGCGTAGCACCCCATCACTCTCCTTCTTAGTCAAATAGCCCTTACACAGCCTGGAGGTGTGTTTAGTGTCATTGTCCTGTTGAAAAATAAATGATGTTCTAACTAAACGCAAACCAGATGGAATAGCACGCCGCTGCAAGATGCTGTGGTAGCCATGCTGGTTCAGTATGCCTTCAATTTTGAATAAATCCCCAACAGTGTCACCAGCAAAGCACCCCCACACCATCACACCTCCTCCATGCTTCACGGTGGGAACCAGCCATGTAGAGTCCATCCATTCACCTTGTTTACAAAGACACGGTGGTTGGATCCAAAGATCTCAAATTTGGACTCATCAGACCAAAGCACAGATTTCCACTGGTGTAATGTCCATTCCTTGCCCAAACATGTCTCTTCTCCTTGTTGCCTGTCCTTTGCAGTGGTTTCCTAGCAGCTATTTTACCATGAAGGCTGCTGCACAAAGTCTCCTCTTAACAGTTGTTCTAGAGATGTGCCTGCTGCTAGAACTCTGTGTGGCATTGACCTGGTCTCTAATCTGAGCTGCTGTTAACCTGCGATTTCTGAGGCTGGTAACTCGGATAAACTTATCCTCTGCAGCAGAGGTGACTCTTGGTCTTTCTTTCTTAGGGCGGTCCTCATGTGAGCCAGTTTCTTTGTAGCGTTTGATGGTTTATATACAGGGAGACTCAACTAATCATCTATGTCTTTATATCCAGGTTATAAGATAATGTTTGGTATACGTTACAGAAAAGGTGAGTACAGCTTCCACTGCCACTTGGGGACAATTTCAAAGTTTTCCCAATTTTTCGGACTGACTGACCTTCATTTCTTAAAGTAATTATGGCCACTCGTTTTTCTTTACTTAGAATTTGTCTAATGGCAAGAAAAAAACAGCTAACAGTCTATTCAGTAGGACTATCAGCTGTGTATGCACCAGACTTCTGCACAACACAACTGATGGTCCCAACCCCATTTATAAGGCAAGAAATCCCACTTATTAAACCTGACAGGGCACACCTGTGAAGTGAAAACCATTTCCGGTGACTGCCTCCTGAAGCTCATCAAGAGAATGCCAAGAGTGTGCAAAGCAGTAATCAAAGCAAAAGGAGGCTACTTTGAAGAACCTAGAATATAAGACACATTTTCAGTTGTTTCACACTTTTTTGTTAAGTATTTCATTCCACATGTGTTACTTCATAGTTTTGATGCCTTCAATGGGAATCTACACTTTTCAGAGCCAAGAAAATAAAGAAAAGCCTTTGAATGAGAAGGTGTGTCCAAACTTTTGGTCTGCACTGTATATATATATATATATATATATATATATATATATTATAGATATATATGCTTTTATATATATATATATATATATATATATATATATATATATATATATATATATATATATATATATATATATTGTATATATATATATATATTTAGAAAAGAGCTCAACACCTAAAAGAGACTAGGTGACATTCAGCCAAGGATATTAGCAATGTTGAGAGATGTATATATATATATATATATATATATATATATATATATATATATATAAAAAACTGAATATGTATATATAGTATATCTCAACATTGGTAATA
Organism: Anomaloglossus baeobatrachus; assembly: GCF_048569485.1. NCBI lineage: Eukaryota > Metazoa > Chordata > Amphibia > Anura > Aromobatidae > Anomaloglossus > Anomaloglossus baeobatrachus. The sequence goes on along the minus strand of NC_134359.1, from coordinate 291,417,668 downwards.
TCTTTGGCTAAAAATCCCGTAATCTCTTTTAGGTGTTGAGCTCTTGTCGAGTCCTATGTGTTTCCAGGGTTAGAGGCCACAGACAAACCCTGTGCAGTGTTATGTGATGACTGAATCTGCATAAATTAATATTAATATTATACATATTTGTACTTTTTTTTTCACTTTTCTCAGATGTACAATATAAAATCTCTATACAGGAGACGAGTCCGGACCTGCGAGCTGCGCTATATGATAATGGTCCGATATATGGTGAGAAGATAAAACACATCGGACAGTTCTGTCCCAACCTTCCCAACACACCACAATCGTGATTATATGGAAAATCTCAGAATTAACTTTTATATATGTTTTTCTATTTTTAAATCTGTAGAACGTAAAGAATGTGATGGACCCACCAATGTTATATACTTTTTAAGCAATGTAATAAGAGGTAAGAAACGAGCAGCTAAACTACATAACACGAAAAAAAAAAAAATGGTTATGGCTAAAATAACATTTTAAGATTTCAGAGCCCGGATCTTGTTCCCTTTCTTAAGAATTGGAGATAAAAGAAAATGATCTGGAACTGGTCTTGTTTTGGAAACAGAAACAAATTTTGAAATTTATTTAATACTTTGTACAAAAGCCAGTGTTGGTGATGAAGCCTCCAGACTCATCCTGTATGGAGACACTGGTCGCCTGCGTTGCTCAGGTGGATTTTGACCCATTCTTCCGCACACACACTCTTCACATCCTGCAGGTCCTGGCTCCTTCTAAGAACTCTGAGCTTTACTTCCTTCCAGACATTTTCTATTGGATTCAGCTCTGGGGATCGGCTCGGCCATCCTAGCAAATTTCTTTTTTCTTTTCTGAAACAATTGGTAGTTTCCTTGGCTGTGTGTTTATGTTTGAGATTGTTGTCTTGCTGAAATGTCCTCCCTCGTTTCATCTTCATCATCCTGGTAGATGGAAGCAGATTTTTTTATCAGGAATGTCTCAGTACATTTGTTCATTCATCTTTCCTTCAATCAAAAGAAGTTTGCCTGTGCCGTTTGCTGAAATTCAGCTGCACACCATGATATTCCCACCTCCACACTTCACTGTTGTTGGTGTTTTGCCTTTTGGCCTCCAAAGAGTTCAATGTATTATGGCCTCCAAAGAGTTCAATTTTGGGCTCATCTGACCAGACTATATTCTCCCAGTATTTCCCAGGATTGTCTAAATGTTGTAGAGCAAACTTTAAACACACTTGAACCTGCTTTTCGTTCAGCAATGGAGTTTTGTTTGGTAATTGTGCATACAGGAGTGTGCATGCAGGCCATGGAGGGTGAGTGAACTACATAGCTTTTTTTCAAGCAACTGTACTTGTTGATTATAGCTCTTTCTGTAGCCTCTACAGGTGTCCTTGGCTCTTGGACAACTCTTCTGTTAATTCTTTTCACTCCTCTTGTGAAATCTTGTGGGCAGCACCTGCTCGGGGCCGGTTTATGGTGAAATTTAGTTTTTTCCACTTTCGGATTATGGCCCCAACAGAGTTCACTGGAACCTTCAGTAGTTTAGAAATGTATCTATAACCAATGCCATTAGTATGTTTTATAACAATAAGTTCTGAAGGTCTTGAGACATCTCACTGGTTTTACCCATCATGAGATGTTTGTTGTGTGGCACCTTGTTAATAAGACACCTTTTTATAGGCCATCAGTTGAAACAACAGATATTTTTTTTTAATATGTGGCAGGAATGAGATTTCAGCTGGGGTCATGACTTTCTATGGCTTTGTTCGCTTTTATTTCTTCATGTGTTCATTACTTTTCCCCTGTGTAATTTCTCATTATTACACATTACTTAAAAAAGTTGTCCACTACTTTAACAGTGATGGCCTATCCTTAGGCGGGCTTTGCAAGTTGCGACATCGCAAGCCGATGCTGCGATGTCGCACGCGATAGTCCCCGCCCCCGTCGCAGGTACGATATCTTGTGATAGCTGGCGTAGCGAAAATTATCGCTACGCCAGCTTCACATGCACTCACCTGCCCTGCGACCGTCGCTGTGGCCAGCGACCCGCCTCCTTGTTAAGGGGGCGGGTCGTGCGGCGTCACTGCGACGTCACACGGCAGGCGGTAATCGGAGAGGAGGGGCGGAGATGAGTGGGATGTAAACATCCCGCCCACCTCCTTCCTTCCGCATATTCTACGGAAGCCGCTGTGACGCCGGTAGATGTTCCTCGCTCCTGCGACTGCACACACAGCGATGTGTGCTGCGGCAAGAACGAGGAACAACATCGGACCGTCGCGTCAGCGTAATTATGGATTACGCCGACGCTGCACCGATGATACGATTACGACGCTTTTGCGCTCGTTAATCGTATCATCTAGGCTGTACACACTACGACGTCGCATGCGATGCCGGATGTGCGTCATTTTCAATTTGACCCCACCAACATCGCACCTGCGATGTCGTAGTGTGCAAAGTACCCCTTAGGATGGGTCACCAATGTCTGATTGACCAACGTCCAACACCCCATACCCCCGCCGGTAGAGATAGCAGGCCTATGGAAATGCCCATTTTTGCAGCTGCGTCGTCTTATGATAGTGGCCACAGCCGGGTACTGCACATCCGCCTCCTACTCAAATAATTTCCGGCCACCAGCTAGCACCAGAAATTTACTTAGAAAATTGATGACGAGTTCAATACTTATTTCATTCACTGTATGTTAACATTTGAACCACCGTAGCGTGATGACTGAATCTGCATAAATTAATTGTCATGGTTCTGATCCGCGGTGCTCTGCTCCCAGCAGAGCTGATGCTTTGTTTTGTATTGTTCTCTGGTGGATGGGTTGTTTCCCGGCTTGAGGTCCTGCGTTGGTGCTGGGAGGGGTCTGTTCACAGGTGCCTTGTTCTGGGTGACTGTTCCACTTCTTTAGGCCTGCGACACACATCCGTGCCGCCGGCACAAGTTTGCCATTTTTTGCACATACCGGCGGCACAGAGACATGTTCACCAGTGCTACCCTATTGTAGCAGGCACACACACGTAAAACCACACGGAACGCGTGTCCATGTGCGTTTGTACATGTGTGCGTTTTTCGACACGCTGACATGTCAGTGTTTTCTCCCGCAGCACGGGTGTCACACAGCCCACATCCGTACCACACGAGTGTAGTGTGGATGCGGTCCCATGTGACACGCGCCGGAGAAAACACACGTGTCAGAGGAAAAAAAAAAACGTAACTCACCTTCTCCAGCCCTCCTGTCTCTGCCGCTGCTGCCTCTTGCTGCCGACCGCCGCTCATTATTCTCATTTAATATGCACTTCACTGCCTGGCAGCAGCAGCAGCAGCGGGGAGACGGGAGGGCTGGAGACCGAAGATCAGCACCACGGACAGCAGGAAGGACCACGTGAGTATGTAAATAACCTGTTCTCCGTATGTTATCACGGATAGCATGCGGAGAACACACGTGGCCCACACGTACTAGAGACACGTACTTACCTGCACGCAACACGCAGGGGAAATACGTGTCTCTCGGCACGTGCGTGATTTTCACGTGAGTGTGGCAGAGGCCTTAGGGAGCAACCTCACTTGAAATGCCACCAGTCATAGTTGCTATTCTGCAGTCAGTGTTCTGGGTCCCGTGTGTGCTCTGGTCTCCCTACCCAAACCTCTGTTACCCTTCTCCACCCATGCCCCCCTGACTCTGACATTACCCCCCCTGGCTTATAACCTCCTCCGGCTCTTACCCTGACCTCGGCTCCACTTTCTCCCTGTGTACCTTACTTGACTTCCTGGCTTCTGACCTCCAGCTCAGACCCTGACCTCGGCTCCGCTTTCTCACTGTATACCTTACGTGACTTCCTGGCTTCTGACCTACAGCTCATACACTGACCTCACTTCCGCTTTCTCCCTGTGTACCTTACGTGACTACCTGGCTTCTGACCCCTGGCTCATACCCTGACCTTGACTCTTCTTTCTTCCTGTGTTCCATACATAACTTCCTGGCTCCAGACCTCCGGTTAGTTTGAATTCCCCACCACTAGTTGTATCTAGTGACACCTAGTGGTTGAATATCACATTAATATTATACATATTTGTATCTTTTTTTCTCCTTATATCAGCTGTACTCTATAAAGGAGACAACTCCAGACGCAGGCTGCGTTATATGATAACTATCTGATATATTGTGAGAAGATAAATCAGACAGTTCTGTTCCAACCTTCCCAACACACCACAATCGTGATTATATGGAAAAATCTCAAAAATAAACTTGAATGCGATGTACCCACCAAAGTGATATACTTTTTAAGCAATGTAATAAAAGGTAAGAAATGAGCATCAAAGCCACACAACACGGAAAAAAAATTACTCTCTTGGGGTCGGAGGAAGCGGAGTAACAAATAACTGCAGGATCAGAGTACACAGGATCATAACTGTGCAGAAGAGCTGCAGACACAAAACAATGGGCTATTTGCAGAGTTGCTTCTCTTTTTATTTTACGTTAGTAAAATAAAAATCTGGTTGCAAAAGTATAGGCACCCTTTGAGAAAAAAAAAATAATTTGCATTCAACCCCCCCCCCCCCCAATTTGTGCAAGGTAAGTTTGGCTATGATTTATGATAAATTGAAATGAATTGTCTTTTTTAAATTTGCAGATAAAGCTCATATAGGAGGATATAAGGAAAGGTTTATGAAAGGTGAGAAAATAAATATATATACTAGCTGTACTACCCGACTTCGCCCGGGTTAACAACTGCAGTTAACAAAATAGAATGTATTAACAAAAATGTATTCTGCACACAAAAACCACAAAACAAATAGATATAAATGTATTTATAATGTCTGTCTCCCTTTCTGTCTGTCTGTCTCTTTCCCTGTCTGTCTCAAACTCTTTCCCTGCCTATCTATCTCTGTCACTTTCCCTGTCTGTCTCTTTCCCTCCCTTTCCCTGTCTCTTTCCCTCTGTCTCTTTCCCTGTGTCTGTCTCTTTGTCTGTCTCTTTACCTATCTTTGTCTGTCTCTTACCCTGTCTGTCTCTTTCCCCCTCTTTCCCTGTGTCTGTCTCTGTCTCTTTTTCTGTGTCTGTCTCTTTCCCTGTCAGTCTGTCTCTTTGTCTGTGTCTGTCTCTTTGTGTCTGTCTCTTATCCTGTCTGTGTCTGCCTCTTTCCCTGTCTGCGTCTGTCTCTTTCCCTGGCTGCATTGTGACACGCCAACATTCCATATAAGGGTGTGGCTGCGCATTCTTCTGAAGTTCTGGCTGCACTGTGGCTCCCAGCTCCATTCACTTTAATGAAGGCAGGTTTTTTGGTGAATAACTGTAAAGCGCGGGGTTAAAATTTCCCCTCAAAACATAGCCTATGACGCTTTTGGGGTCCAGAAGTGTGAGCGTGCAAAATTTTGTGGCTGTAGCTGCGACAGTGCAGATGCCAACCAATCCCGGATATACACACACACACACACATACACACATTCAGCTTTATATATTAGATATATAGCTATAGAGCACTAGGGCACCCCATCTTAAAATAAATAGGACCCCCATGCTGGAACGAGTTAACTTATTACATCACACATTCTGAAATTTGAGATCATGGTGCTTACTCCCTTCACTACCCACTTGGAGGAGGCTTTACCCATTGGCCATTTCCTTAAAAGAGGTAATTCTGCTGTGATTGTGAAGGGGGAGGAGTCTAAAACAAGTTCATACAGCCAATGAGAGAGGGGTTTAAGATTAAGCTGCCCTGTCCCCTCTCTTCTAATTGGTCCCATCCAACAGCAGGTACATAAAAGAGCCATATATGGGCATTCTCTACCTGATCAGACTCTGTATGGGCGGTCCTTAGGTCTGCTCTTGTCTCTGTCTCCTCCCACGCGGAATCTTTTGGAAATTGAAACACTAAAAAAATCAATGACTTGAAACTTTATTTACTTAGCGGTTCCTCTACAGTTTGCAGACTGGCATTAATCCATGATTGTGATCTGTATTTCCAGGAGAACAGATCACATGGACCCATACAAGTCAATGGGTCCATGAAAAACACCTACAGCCAGCATTGGACTGGTTACCGGAGGAATCTCCAGTAATGCCAGGCCTGGATTCAGGTACCTGTATTGCACTCCGGAGCTCTCACCTGAGCTCCAGCGTGCAGCCGAGACTGTACCGCGATTGCCGAGTGATTGATTCCCTGGCACTTGCGGTTCAGTTCATGTCAGCTGCAGACAGGCCGAGGTGATCTCCGGTGCTCTCACTTGAACTCTGGAGATCAGCCCGGCCTGTCTGCAGCTGTCATGAACTGGACCACAAGCGCCAGGGAATCAATCACTCGGCGCTCGCGGTACAGTCTAGGCTGCCCTCTGGAGCTCAGATGTGAGCTCCGGAGTGCAATACAGGTACCTGAATCCAGGCCTGGCATTACTGGAGATTCCTCCGGTAGCGAGTCCGACGCTGCCTACAGCACATGAATGGCATTTGTGTGCCGTCCATGTGATATGTACCAGAATTAAATATATTCAAGAAAATATACATTTTTATGTGTTAATGATGTGCAAAGATGATAGATAGATAATTAAATAGAAAAAAATGGTGTGGGGTCCCTCCTATCTTTGATAGTCAACCAAGGTAAAACAGACAGCTGGTAGCTGGAATTATCAGGCTGGGACGGCCTATGGTTATTTGGTTCTTCCCAGCCTAAAAATAGCAGCCTGTAGCCACCCCAAAAGTGGCACATCCATTAGATCGTCCAGTTCTGGCACTTTGCCCTGCTCTTCCTGGTGTGGTAGCAATCGAGGTAATGGTTTTGGGGTTGAAGCCGACTGTGAATTATTCAATAACACATAAGTCATCAAACCCTGCTGTTAGTAATGGAGAGGTGTCTATTAGACACCCCATTACTAACCCAGTAATAATTTGAAAAAAAAAAGCCACACCAACACAAAAAATACTTTATTGAAATAAATATTCACCAACCCTTTCCCTTGTTCACGACAAAGGTCAGTTATCTACCATATCTGACATTTAAAAATGGAAACTTGAAAAAACCATAAGTACAGAGAAATAAAACAGACGCTTTCCACCTTTCATCACTTTATGAGAAAAAAATCCCAAGGAAGTCCCACGTAGTTCAGCAAATCCAACATAGTTTATTGAGCCTCGTTCTGATACTCCATAGACTTTGTCAACATCCATTTCCGGGTCACGCTATGCTGCATGAGACTTGGCGCCTATGGAGAGCGGTGACATCAGTAACATTACCGCTCTTCAGTCACAGAGTCACACAGAGATCAGCGTGACCTTGAAGTGGCCGTTGGCAAAGTCTATAGAGTGTCAGAACGAGGTTCCATAGACTTTGCTTGTTGCATTTTCTGGACTACAGTGGATCTACGTGGTTTTAAAAAAAATAAATAAATAAAGTTGGGAACGTGTCGGGGAGTGTTTATTTCAATAAAGTATTCTTTTATGTGTATGTGTCTTTTTTTATTACTGGATTAGTGATGGGGGTGTCTGATAGATGTCTCTCCATTACTAACCCCTGGGCTTGATGTCAGCTGTGATTTTGTACAATTTACAGCTAACATCAACCCCAAAAACCATTACCCCATTTGCCAAATGCACCAGGACAATTGGAAAGAGCTGAGGTGAAGCGCCAGAATCAGAGCATTTAATGTAATGCACCACATGTGGGGTAGCTGCGGGCTGCTATTTTAGGCTGGGAAAGGCTCAATAATGATGGACTTTCCCAGCCTGATAATATTGGCCCCCAGCTGTCTGCTTTAAAAAACCCAGATAGTGTTGGGCAGTCTTAGTATATAGTTAAGCAAAAGAGTAGAACAAAATCGTTCATAATATATCAAATAAGTATAACAATCAGATAGGTGGACAAAAAATATATCACATACAGCATGGTTAGGAAGTCGTCATTATAAATGGCTATAATCAATCACTATCACAACATCTGTAGAAAAACAGGTCCAAAAAGAACAAGCACCTTAACCATAAAAGCCACCAAATGCCATGTAAGTGGAACTAAGTACCAGATATGTGTTTCACTTAAAGCTTCATCAGGGGCGCTGGAACCTTGTACTATTAAAAGTAATTGTAATTTATAATGGGTCTTATGGTCTTATGGTTAGTGTTGGAATTTAAGTCCAACTTTGGAACAGTCATGTAAGGTTCCTTTTATAACTGAAATTTAAAGTTTCCCTTTAATAAATAATTTTTGCTACCATAGAATAATGTATTTCTGTTCCATATCTTACAGTGTTTAAGAATATTTTTTCCTGTTGTACCTGCAATACTGGTGAGTTCTCTAAATTTTAAACCTCCCTTATGAAAACGCATTCATCTGTATAGGAGCTATAGACAAAAACTGTGTGTCCACAAGTTTGCGTGTGTATGCATGTCTGCACACCATGTATGCATGTCTGTGATTGTGTACAAAGGTCTGTGTGTGTGTATATATTTTTGTGGTAGGCTTGGTTCTCTTAATGTATCTATGTTATAAGCTCGTCTCTGTTCCCATATCTATGTTGTAGGCTCAGTTGTAATTCTGTGTTTATATAGTAAGTTCGGTTCTGTTCCAGTATCTATGTAGTAAGCCCCCATATCAATGCAGTAGTTTCAGTTCTGGAACTGTATTTATGTAGAAAGCTCGGTTCTGTTTTTGTATCTATGTACTAAGGTCAACTCTGTTCCCATATCTATGTAGTAGGTTTAGTTCTGGAACTCTATTTATATAGTCAGCTCGGTTCTATTTCTGTATCTATGTAATAAGCTTGGTTCTGTTCCTGTATCTATGTAGTAAGCTCTGCTCTGTTCCCATATCTATGTAGTAAGCTTAGTTCTGTTTACCATATTTATGTAGTAAGCTCAGCTCTGTTTGCAAATCTATGTAGTAACAATAATTCTAGTACTGTATTTATGTAATATGCTTGGTTCTGTTCCCATATCTATGTAGTAGGCTCAGTTCGAATTCTGTATTTATATAGTAAGCTCGGTTTTGTTCCAGTATCTATGTAGTAAGCCCCCATATCTATGTAGTAGGTTCTGTTCTGGAACTGTATTTATGTAGTAAGCTCTTTACTGTTCCTGTATCTAGGTAGTAAACTCAGCTCTATTCCCATATTTATGTAGTAGGCTCAGTTCTGGAACTGTATGTAGCAAGCTCAGTTCTGTTCCCATATCTATGTAGCAAGCTCAGCTCTGTTCCCATATTTATGTAGTAGGCACAGTTTTGGTAATGTATTTATGTAGTAAGCTCGGTTCTGTTCCCATATCTATGTAGTACGCTCAGTTCTGGTACTGTATGTAGCAAGCTCAGTTCTGTTCCCATATCTATGTAGTAAGCTCAGCTCTGTTCTCATATTTATGTAGTAGGCTCAGTTCTGGTACTGTATTTATGTAGTAAGCTCGGTTCTGTTCCCATATCTGTGTAGTAAGCTCAGCTTTGTTCTCATATTTATGTAGTAGGCTCAGTTTTGGTAATGTATTTATGTAGTAAACTAGGTTCTGTTCCCATATCTATATAGTAGGCTCAGTTCTGGTACTGTAAGTAGCAAGCTCAGTTCTGTTCCCATATCTATGTAGTAAGCTCAGCTTTGTTCTCATATTTATGTAGTAGGCTCAGTTCTGGTACTGTATGTAGTAAGCTTTGTTCTGTTCCCATATTTATTTAGGAAGCTCAGATCTGTTCCCATATCTATGTCGTAGGCTCAGTTATGGTGCTGTATTTATGTAGTAGGCTCAGTTCTGGTACTGTATTTATGTAGTAAGCTCAGTTCTGTTGCCATATCTATGTAGTAAGCCAAGCTCTGTTCTCATATTTATGTAGTAGGCTCAGTTCTGGTACTGTATGTAGTAAGCTTTGTTCTGTTCCCATATTTATGTAGGACGCTCAGATCTGTTCCCATATTTATGTCGTAGGCTCAGTTATGGTGCTGTATTTATGTAGTAGGCTCAGTTCTGGTACTGTATTTATGTAGTAAGCTCAGTTCTGTTCCCATATCTATGTAGTAAGCCCAGCTCTGTTTTCATATTTATGTAGTAGGTTCAGTTCTGGTACTGTATGTAGTAAGCTTGGTGCTGTTTCCATATTTATGTAGGAAGCTCAGATCTGTTCCCATATCTATGTAGTAGGCTCAGTTCTGGTACTGTATGTAGTAAGCTTGGTGCTGTTTCCATATTTATGTAGGAAGCTCAGATCTGTTCCCATATCTATGTAGTAGGCTCAGTTCTGGTACTGTATGTAGTAAGCTTGGTGCTGTTTCCATATTTATGTAGGAAGCTCAGATCTGTTCCCATATCTATGTAGTAGGCTCAGTTATGGTGCTGTATTTATGTAGTAAGCTCAGTTCTGTTCTCATATCTAAGTACCAGCAACTCTTATTTTTAAAGCCTTTTACTACTGATGCTTCAATGCAGCGGCCAGAGATAAGCAACTTAGATGCAGCTTAAAGATGGACCACCACAACTCCAGGGCCATTGCTTTATGATTGCCCCCTTAGCCAAAATTTGCCAGCCCCTGGGTAGGAAAATATTCACTACATTTGTATGCTGCATTGATTGCAGAACTGACAACAACAGAGCATTTTATAACATACAAAGTAAAAAAGTTGAAGTGTACGCTAGTCTTCTACCATTATGTGTTGATAGCTCCTATCCGTAAATATATGGCTCCATGTTAACAAATTACAATCTTCCAATCATGACAACAGGATCTGACTACAAAGAGTTTATTTGTGGTCTGTAACCATGGAGACGCCTGGATGCAATTTTTAATTCTTGTTTTTGTTTGTTCACAGGCGTAATTGAGGAGGATGATTTAGTGTATGTCCGTATGAAGAAGGATAATCAATACAATCCTATTGGAGCAGGGACTAATATTGACTTTCCTGGTGAGCACGAGCATGACAAAGATAAAACTAAAGGCCCCGTCACACGCAGCGACATATCTAACGATATATTGCCGGGGTCACGGATTCTGTGACGCACATCCGGTATCATTGGCGACGTCGTTGTGTGTGACAGCAAGGAATGACCGTTAACGATGGAAAATACTCACCTTATCATCCATCGTTGACACATCGTTCCTTTTTAAAAAATCGTTCATTGTTGAGCTAGCACGTTGTTCGTCGTTCCCGAGGCAGCACACATCGCTACGTGTGACACCTCGGGAGCGATGAAGAACAGCTTACCTGCGTCCGCCGGCAATGCGGAAGAAAGGAGGTGGGCGGGATGTTACGGCTGCTCATCTCCGCCCCTCCGCTTCTATTGGGCGGCCGCCAAGTGACGCCGGTGTGACGCCGAAAGAACCGCCCCCTTAGAAAGGAGGCTGTTTGCCGGACACAGCAACGTCGCTAGGCAGGTAAGTACGTGTGACGGCTCCTAACGATATTGTGCGCCACGGGCAGCGATTTGCCCGTGACGCACAAACGACGGGGACGGGTGCTTTCGCGATATCGCTGCGTGTAACACCCCCTTAAGCCTCCTTTAAGGCGCCACTACCCTCCTATTTACGTTCCTTATTTGCTGGTATTTCTGCAGCCGTGGAGCCCATAGCTCTAAACAGGTTGTCCCCACCAATCTGGAGTCCCCTCCCCAGAGGAGTGCTCATTAAAGCTGCCAGGGCCTCTACATACATACGTTCTTGGCTTGTATTGTGCAGACTTTGCTTGGATGGTGATCTGTCCACCACTAGGGCTATGCCCAAACAGGTTGGAAAAATGCATCCCATAATTTCAGCAGCATAAACCCAAGCTTACACTTGGATTTCTGCATCAGGAATGTGCAGCACACTAGGATTACCCCATTAAATATGTGTCTGGCAGTCCACCATTATTTCTTTGCAGATTTTGCCTTTTCCACTGCATTTCATAGAGTTTGTAGAAATCCTATTCACATGTATTGAATGTGGACTGTGGTATAATTTCCCATGGATTTCTGAGTAAAATCTGACCTGTGATCAAATCTAACTTGTGTGAACATAGCACAGTTTGCTGAAGATCCCGAGCTCTTCGCTGGAGCTGCTCACACTACAAATGCTGCTGCAGCAGAGCGTATCCTCTCTACAGAAAAGTTTGCTTCTTCACTTGGGTTGTCAGTGGCACTGGCTATGCATTTGTTTCCTGATTAACCCTTTATCTGTTGTAAGCATAATGAACTCTTCTCTGTAGCTGTCCACACTACTAGCCCTGTTGCATCAGAGTGTATCTTTTCTACAGACATGTCTGCTTCTTCACTCCAGCTGTCAGTGGTTATGCATTTGTTTGCTGAATAACCCATTTTCTACTGGAATGATAATGATGAACTCTTCTCTGTAGTTGTTCACACTACTGACACTGTTGCAACAGAGCGTATCTTATCTAAAAACAAATTTGCCTGTTCATGGTTTCCACCAATACTGAGTGTTTGGTGGAAATCATATTGATTGTCACCCCAATATTTTTCTGAAACAAAATGAAAGAGAAAAAGTGACAAAACGTTAACTTTTTTTTTACTTAGTCAGAAGTGCATTTGAACATGTATTTAATTTTATTTTTTTTTAATTACTATTTTTTTTTTAATTTACAGATGAGCAGCTACGTTTTCCAATCCAGGAGACCGGTCCTGTTTCTGAGCCGCTAGAAGATCAGAAATGTATTAATGTCAATAGTCAATGAGTTCAACAATGGGAGGGGGGAGGATCGAGGGGGGAATCTGAGGGGGTATCTAAGGCCATGGGCCCATGGGACTTTGTACCTGCGGATATATCCACAGGTTTCCCCACAGTTGCTCCCCGTTAGTACAGCGAAATAGCTGCGGTAAACCTGCAGACATTCATGCAGCTTACCTGCAGAGGTCCCGGCCCTATCTCCATAGTGGAGGGCCGGGAATTCCGCAGGTATTCCCGCAGAAATAAGGCTATGTGCCCACGGGACTCTGTACACATCACACATTATTTACAGTATTCTAATATATGCATATTATCAAATACATTTCTTACTATAAAACATATGACACCTGTGATCGCTAGGGGGCGCCGAACGCCGCGCCTGTCCAGCTCTGCTACATTCTACATTGAATACATTACACTCTTACATACATTACATTTATAATACAATAGCACCTCTACGTAGAAGTAGGCGCTATTCACCCTCTTCCTACAAAGGCACAAAGGAGGTATTACCATGAGGGGCAGTATCAGAAGCCATGTTATTGTACCACCAGCAGGTGCAGTGATATGCACCATGGTGATCTTCTAAGGCTATGTGCCCACGGGACTCTGTACCCGCGAATTTTGCTGCGGAAAACCTGCTGATTTATCTGGATTTTCTAGATAAATCCGCAGGTTTCAGCATGTACAGACACTCCCCATGTTATCCTATGGGACATGGGGAGTGCTGTGTCCATGCTGCGGAATGTGTGGCTGCGGTGTGAAGCCCCACAAGTGCAGTGTCGGTGCATTACCTTCAGGGACTCCACTCGGCTGGATCCTGTCACAGGTAGGAAATCTTCTATTTGTCGTGACGCCACTCTCAGAATTGCGGTCAGTGGGGACCGCCACTGCAGATTAAGGGATGCCTGGGGCTGATGGTGGGTGCAGTCGGTTGTAATAGCCTCCTGAGAGTGAGGCGAGCCCCAGGGCCCTGTGTAGGTGTGTAGAACCACAAGGCGCAGAATAACTCCACACAAGCAGGATGTCTTTCAGGGGTTTTACTCACAGTTGATGGCAGGGTGAGTAACCCGGGCGTAGCTGGGATGAACCAGGCTGGAACCAGGTATCCTTCAGGCTGACTGACGATGGTGACTACCGACTCGCCTTCCTTAGCCCTTGGTGGTTTGGGGTAACCCCGACTTTTAGTCCCTATGGGGGTCACCCAGGGAAGTAACTGCTCCCCTCGTTTGGTTGCCGTTTGCTTGTCGCCTGGACCAGATCACTCCAGCTGCTTGCCTCCTGTGAACTATGGGCCCTAACTGTGGCTACGTGGCTGCGGCTTTTGGGTGTTGTGGTGTGGGCTTTGAGGGCCCCACACCGGCAGGTTTAGCAAGGAAAGGTGGATCTATCCCCGCTCCGGGATCTGCCGCCCGTTTGGGCCTGGTACTCCCTAGCAGTCTCCTTACTTCCCACTCCGTGCTCTCTCTTTAGCTGAAGATGGATTTCGGGTAGCACTCCTAGGTGACCGTTCTCCCCCGTCGGTAGCCACTGCGCGGACGCTGTCAGACTGCAACAGCCCCAGGGGTCTGCTCTCCTCCGAGCTCCCTGGACTCTGCACTAACCCGGCTCACTGCTCCTCCTCTCCTGTTCTTGCCTACGCCACCTAGCAACCAGGCTCTCCACCACACCCCTTGAGTGGAGATGGAGGCTTTTGGCCCCCTCCACTATTCCAGTGGAGGTGAAGGCTTTTCCCCCTCCTGGGATCCCCAGGGGTCCTCTCAAAGGTACATGTGTGAGACCTGATCACTATGCGCCTGTGTAGTCACACCTCGGTCAGCCTTCTGGATTACCTGTATTGTACTGTCCCCAGCATGGGTGCAGTACTCAGTGGTGCCTGACCAGGTCAGGGGCGCCACAGCGGAACATGCTGCGGATTTCACTGTACATTATGTATAGCTGCGGTTTCCGGGGAGCAGCTGCGGGAAACCTGCGGACGTACCTGCGGATATATCCGCAGGTACAAAGTCCCATGGGCTCATGGCCTAATTGACATGCAATTACGTGCAGCTGCGGGACATCCGCAGCATATTCCGCAGCCGCACATTCCGCAGCATGGACACAGACACTGTGTAAGAAATGTATTTGATAATATGCATATATTAGAATACTGTAAATAATGTGTGATGTGTAATATATGTGTAAGATACTGGCCCCTCGTGCTGTGCTAGGCAAGATACATAGAGCCAGGAGTACTGTAGATAAAGGGTTATCGATAGGATAGATAAAGTATTGACAAGATAGGATGTTTTAGAGTAGTGTAACTAGGGACCAAGTGTACAGGAGTGGGCTGTCAGTGGTAGTTAGTGAGTATATTCGGATAGAGCAGGAACAGAGGCAAGTAGCAAATTGGTTACCAGTGAGATGGAGACAAGGAGGGAGGAGTGAGTCGAGAAGGATTAGGAAGACAAAGAAGTTTATAGTCAGTGAAGCAGCAGGAGCTCTAGTGTACGGACAGTTAGGGCCTGTCCAGGACAGGAGAATCCTCTCATGTGTCAAGACCTCACCCTGCGGATGGGCTGTATAGTGTCCTAAGATCAGTGGGACTTCGGGGTATAGAGGCTGCTGGCGTCAACCGGTACCACCACATCAAAACCCTGTCATGGCCAGCCCAATCTCCAGACCTGAACCCCATTGAAAACCTCTGGAATGTAATTAAGAGGAAGATGGATCGTCACAATCTATCAAAGAAGAACTGCTTACATTTTTGCATCAGGAGTGGCATAAGGTCACCCAAAAACAGTGACAGACTGGAGGAAAGCAGCCAAGACGCATGAAAGCTGGGATTAACAATCACGGTTATTCCACAAAATATTGATTTCTGAATCTTCCTGAGATAAAACATTATTAGTATTGTTGTTTCTAAATGATTATGACCTTGTTTTGTTTGCATTATTTGTGCATTGTTGTGTTATTTTCACCATTTCTCATTTTCAGAAAATAAACACAAAATTTATTGCTTGGAAATTCGGAGACGTTGTCAGTATTTTATAGAATAAAAGAACAATTTACATTTTACTCAAAAATATAAAGAGAAAAATCAGAAAAACTGAAAATTTTGCAGCGGTCTCTTAATTTTTGCCAGAGCTGTGTATTATCTATCTATATAATTGTCTAATTCTGTCTGTCTGTAACGGAAATCCCGCGTCACTGATTAGTCGCTCTAGCCGCCCGCAACCAATCAGCGACAGGCACAGTCCGGCTGCGAATTGGCGCGGGATTTGAACCACGCTTCGCCGCACACAGACGCATCTTTATATACACCCCACAAACCAAAGCTTCCATATACGCTCCAGCAGCAGCCTCCAGCACACAGTAAAGAAAAAACGATTCTACTCACCTTGCACTTCTCTTTTCATACTCTGTAGTACTTTCTCCCCCCCTCGCCGTCCCTGCAGGCTGGGAGAGGCGGCTGCTTCCTATTTCCTCCTCGGCATGTCCTGCCCACCTCTCTGCTCAGCTGCCTCCGGATTGGATGTGGGTGTTGCTGAGGGAGTGGTATTTATACGGTATATATATATATATATATATATATATATATATATATATATATATATATATATGTGGCGCCCCAGGACCTGGTCGCCACAACAGCATTGCCCTCCCAAAGGGTTAATGCTGAGCCTGGAGGTAATTGGGAGGTCTATTGGCCAGTAAGTTTAACATCCAACGCAGTTCTCCCTCCGGCCAGCAGGGGGAGCTCTGAACCTGGGATTCCAGGGAGCATTCCTTAAGTCTGACCTGAGGGAGGTAGTAGTGTTCAGTCTGTAGAGAGAAGTGAAAGGAAGCAGACGCAGAGTGTGCTGTCCTGTGGATCTGGGGCCTAGAGCTGGAGCAGCTTGGCCCAGGGAAGCAGGAGTAGCAGAGAGGCACAGAAGAGACTCGGACATCGGAGTCTGTGGCCACCAGGGCCTAAAATACTTCCTGGTAGCCGAATCCGAAGGGCAGGAGAGCTGCAAGCACCTGGCCCATAAACAGCCCGAAGGTACAGCTGCATCATCAGGGCCCGGTGTGGACTCCAGCAGAGAAGCACCAAAGAGGGCCTGCAAAGCCTACCACAGAGGGAAAGGGACGTACCACAGGTCCCAGCAGCAATTTGGCCATTGCTAAATCCAGAGAGCAGGGTCCTATAATAGTAAAGAAAAGAACAGGAGTAGGCCTCATACTCAGCTGGCCAAAATGATCACCCCAAGTACTTCCAGGCCGACCGGGTCCCCTTCACCACCTGTGACGGTCTCCCAGGACTGGACTGTTCCTAAAGTAAAAGAGGAGAAGGTAAAGAGACTGTTGTTTGTGCCTGGTTCTTTCATTGCCTGTCGGCCCTGCACCATGTTATCCACACAACACCATAGACTTTCACGAGCACCAACAGTGTCCCCGGGGCTCCGCTCCACCTGTGGGGAGCAGTACCACCATTGCTGCCATATCATCACCCCGGAGGCCTCACATAGCAGCGGCGGCTTAATAGCCGCAAACCACAGGTGGCGTCACGAAACAAATACTTTAATTGCTCCCAAGTCACCAGCCATATTTAAACTGACACCCACCAGCGCCACGGAGTCGGGCCCCGCCACCACTGACGACCCCCGGACTAGTCCGGCCCGGCACCGGGTGTCCCATAGCCCTGGGGTGGGCGAGACAACTTTTGGCGTCACGAACAGGATTTCGTGCCCGGCGCCCACCGGGTACTGTGTGCCTTTGAAAAGACTGTGTGTTTACTGTTTGAAGACTGCCGCCGCCATTAGCTTCGTTGAGTGCAGGAAGAAGGGGGGCGTGCCCGAAAAAGAGCGCGAAGGGAGCGCGCCATCAGAGCAGAGGGTCGTTAACTCCGCGCTACCCGGAAGAGATTGTAAAAAGAAAGCGGAGCCTGGTAAGGTTCACTAAGGGGGAGGAAGATGTCCGACACCGAGGGAGAGCCGGTGGCTGTAGTAGTTCAAGACGCAGCAGCACCGGCCGATGTAATCCCAGTCGCCGTCGCCCCAGCCCCCGCGGTAGCGCCGGTAATGCCGATGACAATGCCGTACATCCCGGGAGCAGAATGGCTGCCGCAGTACTCCGGGGAGTCCCATACCTTGAGCGACTTCAGAGAAAGTCTGCACAGCTTGTTCCGGGTGTATCCTTTGACTGAGAGCCAGAAGGTGGGCATACTAATGGGGCAGCTAGCCGGCGCGGCCCAGCGTGAAGTGAAGTCCTGGCCTGATACAGATAAAGGGACAGTGACCCAGATACTGGCCAAGTTAAAGAGTACTTTTGACACCCGCACCGCAGCAGAGATAAAGATGAGATTCTTTGGGTGCAAACAACGGGCCGCAGACAGCATAAGGGACTATGCCTTAAACTTGCAGGAGGCCCTGAAAGCAGTTAAACAGGTGGACCCAGAGAGTGTACGTGAAGAAGACAAACTCCTAACTGAGCAGTTCATAGAGGGGCTCCTGTCAGACGCCCACAGGACCCAGCTGCGTATCATGGTCCTGCAGAACCCTGCTCTGGACTTTGCAAAGTTTAAGGACCAGGCCATCCGGGTACTGAGAGAATCTACACCGAATGACCCAGTACCCCTCCGGCCTCTTGCTATCACGTACCCAGGGGTGGTGCCTGCAACACGAGCCGCTGCAGGGGCTGAGGCGCAGTCCCTGGATAAGGACCCCACTGCAGAGCTCAGACAGCAGTTCCAGGAGCTGACCAAGACTGTGGCTGCCCTTGCCAAGACCGTGCAGTCTCTACAAGTGGCCCCATCGCCTGCAAGAATCGAGTTGGCCTCCAGCCCAGATGACGTCCCATGGATGCGACAGAGGAGGATTCCGCCGACCCGAGGAAAAAGACACAGACCGGTATGATTCAACGGGACAACCGATCTGCCGCCGCTGCAGCCAGGCGGGCCACATTGCAAGACACTGTCCTTTAAATGGGCCGAGCCTGGGGCCAGGAGCCAACCCCCAGGTATAAGGAAGCCCGGCTCAACTCCCAGTCGCAGCAAGTATGTGGGAGGACGCCCGGTCCTTCCTATTGTGCTGGATGGGATCCCTTTGAATGACCTCCTGGATACGGGGTCCCAGGTAACAACCATCCCTTATAAACTGTACAAAAGATATTGGGCTGATTCAGACATTGACCATGGCCCAGATGATGATTTAACAATTGTGGCCAGTAATGGTCAGCCCTTACCTCAAATTGGGTATAAGGAAGTAACCATTAAAGTGGGGCGGGTAGAATTGCCATGTCAGGGGATGATAATTGTAGATATTGATCGCAAAGAATCTGACCCACTGCTGACCATTGGTACAAATGTGATAGAAAATTGTATTGCCGAAGTGATAATTTTGTTGCAACAGGCGTCTGAAGGTGCCAGCTCCGGGCAGCAGCGTGCCCTACAGAGGGAGATCAGAGCCCTGATGAGGAGGCAGCAGGTAGAGCTGGCCGGAGGAGAAATTGGCAGTGTGAGGGTAAGTGACCCCCTCCCCATTGCAATACCCCCAAGAAGTGAAATGTTGATATGGTGTCGGGCAGCAATAGGCCTCAAGGGTCAGGATTACCAGGCCTTGGTGGAACTGTCAAGGTCAGAATGACGATGATGATGAGACTCAAAGGATCTCTTGATATCCGGCTGCTGCTTCTAATTAAAATGTCATGGGTGCACACGAGAATGAAAAATAACTGCACAGCAAGTCAGTTACATCTATCTCCATGACCGGCTCTTAACCAAGTGTGTTCTTTATTGTTTGAAAGAGACTCTAGACCGAGCAGTAAGGGGGTGTAAACAAAAGTTTTAGTCCAATCAAGTATCGTAGGTCAGGGCTTCATGACGTAGAGAGATCTGCATATGCCCCTTGGATTGGTCAATCCAAGGCTTCAGGAATTTCATTGTCCATCTGTCTTGGGTGTAAACCAGGAAATGGTGGCCATCTTGCTATACATATATATATATATCCTAGTATATACTGAGGTTAAGGAAAATACACTGAATATGCAATATACATATATACATGTTAGTAAGAAACAAAAGCATTCACAAATATGTGAGTTAGTTCACATCTACTGAACTATATAACTGAGTCTATGAAATGGCTGAATTAAGTATTTTTGGATACTCAATTCTTTATCCTCAACAGTCCCCCCTAAAGACTTACTTCTGCCATTTCTGAATTCTAAGGGTACTGTGTTCCCTTAGGAAGAGAGGTAGAAAGATCTGTTGAAAAACCTGCCTAACTGAACGTTGAAACATGGGCGGAAAGGGGAAAGGGGTTTTCTTCACCAGTTTGAGACCAAGGACTCCTAGGCGAGTCCTCACCCTTTGTAGTTGGACTTTCCCATGTCTCAAGGTTCTCTAAGTCCTCTCTTCTAACTGTTCTGGCAATACTGGTCTAAAACTGTACAGGGTTTTCTGGAAAGGATAAGTATGAGCAGAACGCTCAGTGCAGCTCTGGTTGATTAACCCTTCTGCAATGCGAGGTGTGGATCCATAGATGTTTCTGTGGTTGGATCAGCTCCTCTAGTGTTGACTCATGGCTCTTTCTCGCTTGTCCTTTAGAATCAATCAGTCTCCTGACTGGAGACCATATGCTAATAGCTCTGATCTAAGATCTGGAATTGGAGAATACACCTGTTTAGCACACTATTCAGTCAATTATATAAAAATATACATGCCTATGCTAAACCAAAAAACATCTTACATAAAGACCTGCTTATTGCAAAAAGAAAACAGAACATATACATTTTATACACCATTTACTAGTTTCCACTTTTCTATAAAATATACACTTTTTGTAAACACATTTTTCTTTACATACCACCTTCATGTGCTTCTCAACAATAATGTCGTTTTCTGCACTGGAATACCTCTGACCAAACCTGGAAAGAAATTTACACAACACGCACAGACTTGCATACAACGTGCTCATGATATACATCTATAATCAGTTTGCAGTCTCTAAGAATGGGTAGAGCAGGTGCAGGGTGTTTCTACGGACTCTTTACAGTTTTTTCTCACTTCGTTCTAGGCACTTGTCTCACAAGACTGGGTGAGTCTGCCCACCTGGGTACTGAACCCGGTGTCACCAAAGCACACACTGACAATTGTCTTTCACAGATGTTACCTGGGCCATCATTAAGAAGAGCTCTCATGGCAGAGAAAGCTTACCACCCTTTATCCACAGACCTTCCTCAGTCAGCTGGCTCCCTGCATGTCACACTCCATTCCTTGTTGTATCGCTTGTTCCTGTAGGGATTTAAGAACACAAGGAGTAACAGAAGTCACTGACGTGACCAATGTCACCAAGGCATGGTCGGTATTGGTGAAAGACTCTCAACTCTAGGCCCGTTCACTGCTTCTTGGTCAGCTGCACCTGTGCGAGGATCTCCATCCGAATCCATCAGCTCAGATCTAGACTTTCTTTTCGGCATACCTAATTCATTTGACAACAGGAAAAAATCTACAACCTACATACACCTCTAAAGACTCTTACCCACTCCTGTTCTACCCATCTAGAGAGGGCATTTAATGCATCACTGTCTCCTGTATCAATAGGATTGGAGGGAGTGGTCGAATTTAGACTACCTCATGTGGTGTAAACAGCAGCATATCCAGTGCAGAATCGACCACCATCTGGTTTCATCTATAAAAACAAAAACTAAAAAATATACATTAGATCATTCTTATAACTTCATCTCTGATCATAATACAGTTAGTGGTCATCTATACTTCACATGACTGAGAATACTAAATAAATAAACAAACAAATAAATAAACAAATAAACATATAAGACAAGACTTTCCTATTTCAGTTAACAGATATACCTCATAGTAATCTAATAAACATAACCTATGGGAAAAAGGTCAGCTTCAAAACCAAGGTCAACTTCAAAACCTATCTAATATGCCTACTGCACCCTCCAAGAAACTGGAGAATATAATTAATACCTTATTCCCCCCTTGTTTAATTGTTTATTTACCAATATGGCAAAATTCAGCATTTTTATACTGGTATTCCCTAAAAGAAAAGATAAAACAGCAGGTAATAAATTAGCCACATACTAAAATGAACAAACACTGAAAATAACGTACATCTCACAACAATATACAATACTGGGAAATTTCAAAACTTTACAATAAACAACACTGTATCCATAAAGAAAAGAAAAGCCTTTCATAGTAGAAACGACTGAGACATGATTAAATGACAGCTGTGACTAGGCGACTAACTGGCAAAAAAATATATGAATGGTTTAGAAATAATCGTAAAAACAGAAAAGGTGATAGAGTCACAAAATAAAAATATATTGTTCAAATAAATCGCCATTAAAAACAAAACAACACAAATTATATCGCGCATCCCATAAAATTTAATATTCCCTATTCAGGTATAAACAGCAAACTAAAAATGTGAAACCCTGAACTCTAAGGGTTAAACCAAACTTACGTCACTATTGGAGAGAGACACATTCCATTCTTACTTCTTAAAGTGAGAGAGGAAGAGGGAAAAAAAACTCATCCTTTGTTATAACAAAGACATAGTAGGGAACACATCCATTACCCATGTACATTGAATGCATTATACATTTTTCCTAATTCCTTTTTACAAATGGATTTGATACATTTTGACATCAGTAGGGGTAAGTCGTTTACAATTTTTGTTTTAAATTAACTAACATAATACAAAGATATATATATTTACCTTCCTCTATTTTATTTTATGATATAATGCTGCAGGACTTTTAAAATACCAATTAATTTTATGTGAACAGATCTATTTCCACATCATTTCTGTAAAAATTTCACTTACTTATCTTTGACTTGCACTTATGGGATAACTGAGTAAACAAATATACTATTTATGCTTATTCAAATGTGTTAGTCATATATACCAGAGAACACCTCCCACCGGGGATGGGTGGAGAGCTTTGAACAAAGAGCCATTGCGAGGGGTGTGGCTTATGAGGTGTACTGCCATCAGTGGGTGTAGCAAGACGGCTGCCACAGGAAGTTCCAGGCACCTGACTTCCGGGTGCAGCATCCATGTTGTGACTCCCTGGGTGTACTGGGAGTGGCTGGAACTACGTAGTAAACCAGGGATACTTTAGTGCCTGTAAATTTGCATTCCAGCATACAAAGGAGAGATATGATTAGCACCAGATATAATGACTTCTAGGGAAGAACAATAAGGCACCGCTAGAGAAAAACATTTAGTGATTCTACAAACAGCAACAGACAGTGAATGAGGTCTTTGTTCTTCATTATAAACTCACTACAGATTAATCTGAACTTCAATACATGGGTTGCAGCCTGCCATCTAGTGGTAGTCCAACGATATTACACAACTTTTTTGCAATCTTTTATATTTTTTCCGTTTTTTGTAACTAGGGCGACAGCGTTCTCAGCTCCTACTAAAAACAACATATTTATCTTTTGAACAGAGTATACAGTGCTTAATTGGATCGGCCGTTCCAATGGAGTCCTTTCTCGTCTCGTCCGCGTTTGTAACACACTGACAGTGACTCGCGTCTAATACGCATGAGAATCCGCTAACTCCAGCACCCTTACCTCAACTAAAGTGAGTTCCTTTCCTGCCTCGTTATGAAGACCTACCTGCTCATAACAGTGGCTCGCGTTTAATACGCAGAGGAATACGCTAAATCCACTTTAAGTTAACAGAACCCTTCCCGCCTCGTTTATTATCTATCCAACACTCAATATTCAACATTTAATATTTAATATTCAATATTTAATATTTAATATCTGATGTTTAATATCTAACAAACAGTGGCTGTGTCCGCAACACAGGGGAATCGCTAGTTCTCATACTTCTGTTCAAAAACAAACAAGTTAAAAAAACTGAAAAATGCATGAACCCGTTAATTTCTCTCAAATCCAAACTAAAATAACACTTGTTTTTCTTTCAAATCATTACAACTTAATGTACTATACAAAGACTGCGGAGCTGTGTAACTTGATCTCCGCTCTGCCTCAAGCAGCTGGTGGACATATAGCCCCCACCTTTTTGCTTCCTCTGAGTGTAAGAATGTAAGGATGTGCTCCCCCCTCTCGCATTCCTTGTTCTCAATAGAAAGACTGTCAGGGATATCCCTGGGCTTAACCAGACCCCCCTTCTCCCTTTGTTCACAGCGAAGAAGAAAAAAAAAAACTACAGGCAATTAACTCTCCGAGAACCAAACAGAGAAATCACAAGCTTGATTAACCATACACTTATATACAAATAAACAGCTACTCAAGAAAACACCCCATTTCTAATTACAGACAGCCGGATACTTTACAACCTACCCCTAGCCCCTATGGGAGCTGGGTCCTTCTAGCCCACCGGCGGGTGACAGTCACACCGTTAGGTCTCCGGTGCACTACCATTCTCCGGACTAGTGACCACCCACTTTCGCCAGGTGTCTCTCGATCCACAGGTAAAACAGCACACACAATGTATATGATGGTTACCTGCGAAATGAAGGGTGATCAATCCTATCAAGCGACACCTGGATACTTGTGGAGTAGCCCCCAGACGTCCGGAAAATGGAAGCTCTGACTCACCCTTTACGGTAGTCCCTTCGTGGTCGCCAGTTGTCAGGGTCAGAATGACGATGATGATGAGATTCAAAGGATCTCTTGATATCCGGCTGCTGCTTCTAATTAAAATGTCATGGGTGCACACGAGAATGAAAAATAACTGCACAGCAAGTCAGTTACATCTATCTCCATGACCGGCTCTTAACCAAGTGTGTTCTTTATTGTTTGAAAGAGACTCTAGACCGAGCAGTAAGGGGGTGTAAACAAAAGTTTTAGTCCAATCAAGTATCGTAGGTCAGGGCTTCATGACGTAGAGAGATCTGCATATGCCCCTTGGATTGGTCAATCCAAGGCTTCAGGAATTTCATTGTCCATCTGTCTTGGGTGTAAACCAGGAAATGGTGGCCATCTTGCTATACATATATATATATATCCTAGTATATACTGAGGTTAAGGAAAATACACTGAATATGCAATATACATATATACATGTTAGTAAGAAACAAAAGCATTCACAAATATGTGAGTTAGTTCACATCTACTGAACTATATAACTGAGTCTATGAAATGGCTGAATTAAGTATTTTTGGATACTCAATTCTTTATCCTCAACAGAACCGGTGTATTCAGACAGTAGGCCTGGAGTCCTGATAGCCAGAGGGGTAGCAGACATCCGCAAGGGGAGAGTGCCCGTCCGTGTCCTGAATTGTGGGGAGGAGGAAGCCAAATTGCCCCGGTACGCCACTGTAGCAAAACTGTACACTGTCAGCAACAATACCATCAAAGCAGTGGAACCCTTGATCCCGTCCGACCAGGCGGAAGACAATGGCTCCAAGGGGAAGCTGGAAGACTGGTGCCAAAAATTACATGTGGGCACCGACTCCACCCCCTCACACCAAAAGCATGGGGTTTACCGGGTGGTACAGGAGTATGAGCGGGTCTTCAGCAAACACTCCCTAGATTTTGGGCAGGTAAAAGGGGTTAAACATCAAATCCCCACGGGTGATCATCATCCCATTAAAGAGAGATACCGCCCTGTACCCCCAGCACAGTATCAGCGTGCCAAAGAAATGTTACGGGAAATGAAGGAGGCTGGGGTTATCAGAGATAGTTGTAGCCCCTGGGCAGCTCCACTAGTGCTCGTAAAGAAAAAAGATGGTACAATGAGAATGTGCGTAGATTACAGACAAATTAACCGCATTACACATAAAGATGCTTATCCACTGCCCAGAATAGAGGAGTCACTAACAGCCTTAAAGTCAGCTAAATATTTCTCCACCCTGGATCTCACCAGTGGGTATTGGCAGGTTCCCGTGGCAGAGGCGGACAAAGAGAAGACTGCATTCACGACACCAATGGGCCTCTGTGAGTTCAACTGTATGCCGTTCGGGCTCTGCAATGCCCCAGGGACATTTCAGAGATTGATGGAGTGCTGCTTGGGCCATCACAACTTTGAAACCGTGCTGTTGTACCTGGATGACGTCATAGTCTACTCCAAGACCTACGAAGATCACCTGAGGCACTTAGAAGAAGTGTTTGAGTCCCTGTCGGAGTATGGCCTGAAGATAAAGCCGTCCAAATGTCACCTCTTGAAGCCAAAGGTACAGTACCTGGGTCATGTGGTCAGCGCAGAAGGTGTGGCACCTGATCCGGAGAAAGTCACCGTAATCAAGGACTGGCCAAGACCCACCACGGTAAAGGAGGTGCGGCAGTTCCTTGGGCTGGTCGGCTACTACCGAAGGTTCATTGATGGTTTCACAAAGATAGCAGCGCCTCTTCAAGATCTCCTGGTGGGCCAGCCAAAGCAGGCTAAGAAGCAGAGCCCTCCATTTGAATGGAGCAGCCAACTAGAAACATCCTTTGTCCGGCTGAAAGGGGCTCTCACGGGAGAAGAAATTCTGGCCTACCCTGACTACAGCCAGCCGTTTGTACTGTACACAGACGCCAGCAACGTGGGACTGGGAGCAGTTCTGTCCCAGGTGCAGGGAGGCAGAGAGAAGGTGATAGCTTACGCCAGTAGGAAGCTTCGGCCCACAGAAAGGAATCCAGAAAACTACAGTTCTTTCAAGCTAGAGTTCCTCGCTATTGTTTGGGCAGTGACTGAACGCTTCAAGCACTATCTGGCATCGGCCAAGTTCACCATCTTCACGGACAACAATCCGTTGACACATCTGGCAACAGCCAAGTTAGGTGCGTTGGAGCAGCGATGGATGGCCCGGCTGTCTAACTTTGACTTTACCATCAAGTACCGGGCTGGCAAGAAGAATAACAATGCTGATGCGCTGTCCAGAATGCCTCACTTACCCGAGTCTGGAGAAGACCTGGATGAACTCGAAGAGATAGAGTTACCGGCTTTCCATCACCAAGGTGTTTCCCAGTGTGAGCATGCTGTAGGAGTGAAGCGTTCGAGCTAGCACGAGGTCTCAGTCAACCCATTACTCCACCATAATTGGGAAGAGACACAGAACGGTGACCCGGCCGTGCGATTGGTCAAAGAAAAGCTAGCACAAGCTGAGACCCATCTCGGTCCAGACGCTCCACAAGAAGCCCAGCAGTTGTGGAAGGAGAGGGGACGACTGTTCACCTACCAAGGCAAGCTCTGCAAGAGATATGTCAACTGGCGAACGAATGAACTCGTCTGGCAGATAGTGGTCCCACAGAGGGATGCTCCAATGGTCCTAGCAGCTTACCATGATAAAGCAGGACACTTCGGGTGGAAGAAGTTGGAGACCCTACTCCACGATCGGTTCTACTGGGTGCACATGAGAAAGACGATCGAGAAGTGGTGCCGAGACTGTGGTCCGTGTAACCTGAGGCGGAAGGATGATGCCAGCCAGAGGTCTCCCCTACAGCCAATTGTCACGAAGCAGCCCCTGGAGTTGGTGGCCCTGGACCACGTGAAGTTAACACCAAGCCGGTCAGGCTATGTGTACGCCCTCACCATTGTGGACCATTACTCTCGTTTCCTGGTAGTAGTGCCTGTGAAGGACCAGACAGCCAGAACAGCAGCTAGAGCATTCCAGGCATACTTTTGTCGGCCTCACGGTTATCCGGAAAGGGTACTGACTGATCAAGGTCCTGCATTCGAGGCCGAAGTGTTCCAAGAGTTCTGTAACATGTACGGCTGTAAGAAAATCCGAACAACACCGTACCACCCCCAAACTAATGGATTGTGCGAGAAGATGAACCATGTGGTTATTGATATGCTGAAGACTCTACCTCTGGAAGAAAGAAACCAATGGCCAGAGAAGTTACCAGATCTGGTAGACCTGTACAACCATATCCCAGTAAATTCGACCAACTGCAGCCCTGCTTACCTGATGCGAGCAAGACCTGGCAAGTTACCTGTAGACTTTGAGATGGGGACTGTGTCACCTGAAGCGGTTCAGGAGATAGAAGATTGGGATACAGAGCGACAACAGCAGTACCACAAAGACCAGGAATGCGTAGAAAGGAGCCTGTCCCAAGCAAGAACGAGACAAGAGCAGAACTACAATCAAACAGCCCCGGCAACTCCCTTAGCACCTGGAGAACAGGTCCTCAAGAAAAAGCGGAGGGCGCATAAATTAGATGATCAGTGGGAGAATGAACCCTACACCATTATTCCCTCCAACTTTGACAATAGTAAGGTATGCCTCATAAGCAAAGATGAAGGCAAGACCTATCAAGCAGTTTTTCGAGACCACCTGAAAGCGTGCCCTAAACGGTGCAGAATCCAAAAAGAAGTAGAAGAAGTACAAGAAAGTCCCCAAAGTCAAGAAAAAGAGGAAGAGATGATCCAAACAATCCTTGGAAAATTCCCCAAAACTTGGACCCGAATAAACAATGCCATAGTGGTACCAGTCTTGACGTTCCCGCAGTTGGTCGAGCCAGAAACAGAAGAGGTTCCAGATCCACCTAAAGAACCATCCGCTCCAACACAAGATGACACGCCAGCAGTAGAACAGGAGGCTCAACCCCCTGCCAGTGGTGAACCTGCCGTACCCTTGGCGAATCTGAGA
Source organism: Anomaloglossus baeobatrachus (assembly GCF_048569485.1). Classification (NCBI taxonomy): domain Eukaryota; kingdom Metazoa; phylum Chordata; class Amphibia; order Anura; family Aromobatidae; genus Anomaloglossus; species Anomaloglossus baeobatrachus. Next base: position 291,389,497 of record NC_134359.1, on the reverse strand, counting down.
CCCCGTAGGCAACCAACATGCATCCCTGTCAGGGTTAGGCCTACCAATAACACGGGGGGGGGGCAGACACTCCAAGTAGTCAGGGACAAACCCCAGAGCTACGCCGGTCCCAACGTAGCACTCGGGGACAGCCCCCTCCAAGGTATAGAATATAGAAAGTAAAATACCTAACAGAGTGTAAATAGTTATGTGAAAATGTCTTGTATGTAATGTTTTGTTTTAGGTGACTAAGTAAATGGACAATTGGGCCACTGGACTATGGGTGGCCAACACTCTAATTGTACATAGTTAGCACCAGTGTGCTCCACACCCCTGAAGAAAAACCCGTCCGGCGTGCATAGAGTTGGGTCATCAATGCTCTGACGCACGCCCAGAGCCTACATTGGGGGTTTGATCGCGGCGGGTCCCCCATGGAGCAGTATAATGGACACCCGGCAGGGAGCCACACTGGACTCTTATAGTAGTGTTTAAGTTTGTAACGTTTAAGTAATGCGCCTCCCATAATGGGATGAAATGTTCTAACATGTTATGTTTGTTTCTACAGTCCGGGAGTACTGAATTTAACTAAGGGGGAGTGTGGCGCCCCAGGACCTGGTCGCCAAAACAGCATTGCCCTCCCAAAGGGTTAATGCTGAGCCTGGAGGTAATTGGGAGGTCTATTGGCCAATAAGTTTAACATCCAACGCAGTTCTCCCTCCGGCCAGCAGGGGGAGCTCTGAACCTGGAATTCCAGGGAGCATTCCTTAAGTCTGACCTGAGGGAGGAAGTAGTGTTCAGTCTGTAGAGAGAAGTGATAGCAAGCAGACGCAGAGTGTGCTGTCCTGTGGATCTGGGGCCTAGAGCTGGAGCAGCTTGGCCCAGGAAAGCAGGAGTAGCAGAGAGGCACAGAAGAGACTCGGACATCGGAGTCTGTGGCCACCAGGGCCTAAAATACTTCCTGGTAGCCGAATCCGAAGGGCAGGAGAGCTGCAAGCACCTGGCCCATAAACAGCCCGAAGGTACAGCTGTATCATCAGGGCCCGGTGTGGACTCCAGCAGAGAAGCACCAGAGAGGGCCTGCGCAGCCTACCACAGAGGGAAAGGGACGTACCACAGGTCCCAGCAGCAAGAGGGCCATTGCTAGATCCAGAGAGCAGGGTCCTATAATAGTAAAGAAAAGAACAGGAGTAGGCCTCATACTCAGCTGGCCAAAAAGATCACCCCAAGTACTTCCAGGCCGACCGGATCCCCTTCACCACCTGTGATGGTCTCCCAGGACTGGACTGTTCTTAAAGTAAAAGAGGAGAAGGTAAAGAGACTGTTGTTTGTGCCTGTTTCTTTCATTGCCTGTCGGCCCTGCACCGTGTTAGCCACACAACACCATAGACTTTCACGAGCACCAACAGTGTCCCCGGGGCACCGCTCCACCTGTGGGGAGCAGTACCACCATTGCTGCCATATCATCACCCCGGAGGCCTCACACAGCAGCGGCAACTTAATAGCCGCATACCACAGGTGGCGTCACGAAACAAATACTTTAATTGCTCCCAAGTCACCAGCCATATTCAAACTGACACCCACCAGGGCCACGGAGTCGGGCCCCACCACCACTGACGACCCCCGGACTAGTCCGGCCCGGCACCGGGTGTCCCATAGCCCTGGGGTGGGCGAGTCATATACACACACAATTTTCTTGTACATCACACATAGGTCTGTCAGCCTGTATTGTATTTTAAATGTTTTTAATTGTGTTTGTTCTTATTACCAATAAATATTACCGTTTATACTTTCGGTGTGCACAAAGTTTTTGCAGTCTTTTTTTTCTCTCTTCTTTGGTGCAGATTAGACTATAGGAATATTGCTCCTGGTCAGTCACACTGTCTCTATATGTATATATTCCCATCATTTATTGGTGTTACTTGGATCTTCAATCTGAACATGAAAACCATACCACACAGTATTCTGCCCCCATATGATGCCCCTATGCAGTATTATGCTCCAATATGATGCCCCCACACAGTATTATGCCCCCATATGATGCATCCACGCAGTATTATGCCCCCTATTGATGCACCCACACAGTATTATGCCTCCATATGATGCACCTACACAGTATTTTGTCTATGTGATGACACTGTTCCTCCAGTGTTAAATAAGAAAACAATTAAAGGTGTGGACCGGCTCTCTGCTTTTTGTGATGTTTGTTCCTGGCACAACTGCGACATCATCACAACACCAGCGTCAATCATCAGATGGCACAAGTGAATGGTGGGGTGGGAAGCTGACAGCCCCTTACCATCAGCTATCCAACTAATCTAAAGGTACAGACCTTACTGCCCACCAGCAGAGACAGAGGGACAACTACCCAAATCCTGGCCAGTCTTGCTAAATATGAAATGCTGCAGGGTATAAATATGGTACCTATATAACTATAGGGGATACAATTTAGCTCCTACATTGTATATATGGTCATTTGGACTGATAGGAAGTGTTGTAGCTGTTCTGTTTTGTCACAAGTCAGCTTATGGGATCACCAGTGAGGTCCTCTGGATTAGGCCTCTTCAGACCTTAATCCAGATCGAGCGCTCGGAGAGAAAAGACCAGCATCCATGTGGGCATGATCAATTTCTTCTGTTTATTTAATCAAAGTACAGTTTATTTATACCATTTACAGATCAATGTGATATTGCAAATAAGGCTTCTAAGCTGGACTTTACAAGTTGCTCATATGACCTTTAAGTTTTAGCAAAACAAAAATGTAGAGTCATGCATATGAGATAAGAAGAAGATAAGAAGAACATTTAGAGACAAAAATAATCCTTGAGCCTGTCTCTTATTCCGAAGGCTCCATAATGACTATGAACTACCACCAGATATACTTACTAATAACAATAAAATATCTTTAATGAAGAAATATAGAAACTATTAACCCTTCTATATCAGAAGCAATGTATAGGGCAGATTCCGACTAAAGGACTGTATATGAGGCCCTGTGATGAAGTTCTCTTTCTGGGCACTTTACACTGTGTTCCAAATTATTATGCAAAAAGAGTTTAGGAGTGATAAGGTCAGAAATTTTTTGTGTGTCATGTAAACTCATTGCTGGTGATGTGTGTCCGGGTTCTTGATATCACTTTATATCATTAATGGTGATGTGTGTCCGGGCTCTTGATATCACTTTATATCATTGCTGGTGATGTGTGTCCGGGTTCTTGATATCACTTTATATCATTGCTGGTGATGTGTGTCTGGGTTCTTGATATCACTTTATATCATTGCTGGTGATGTGTGTCCAGGTTCTTGATATCACTTTATATCATTGCTGGTGATGTGTGTCCGGGCTGTTGATATCACTTTATTTCATTGCTGGTGATGTGTGTCCGGGCTCTTGATATCACTTTATATCATTGCTGGTGATGTGTGTCCGGGTTCTTGATATCACTTTATATCATTGATGGGGATGTGTGTCCGGGCTCTTGATATCACTTTATATCATTGCTGGTGATGTGTGTCCGGGCTCTTGATATCACTTTATATCATTGCTGGTGATGTGTGTCCGGGCTCTTGATATCACTTTATATCATTGATGGTGATGTGTGTCAGGGCTCTTTATATCACTGAAAGCAGTTGCAGATACCTGTGCACATTAGTTTGGCGGGTGTGTCCAAATAAAGGCTAGACTACTTAAGAAGGCTGTTCCACATTATTAAGCAGTCTACGTTTTTTGCCAAAATGGGAAAGAAAAAGGCTGTGTCGGCTGCTGAGAAGCAACAAATTGTGGAGTATTTAGGTGAAGGCATGACTACAATCAACATTGCCAAGACACTTCATCGTGATCATCGCACAATCAAGAAGTATGTAGCTTATTCCCAGCACACGCGTGTGCGTGCTGATAAGGAGAAATTGAGGACTCGTTCCAACAGGCAATTGCGTCAGGTTAAAAGAGCAGCAGCTAAAATGCCTGGTCATAGCTGCTGGTGCCTCCAACGTCCCCCGAACAACAAGGTGCAGGGTCCTTCAGAGGTTTGCAGCGGTGCGTAAGCCATCCTGTCACCACCTCTATCCACTGCACACAAGCAGAAACGGCTCCAGTGGCCAAACCATACATGAAGACTGACTTCCAAACTGTTTTGTTCACCGATGAGTGCCGTGCAACGCTCGATGGTCCAGATGGATGGAGTGGAGGATGGCTGGTTGATGGATACCCCATGAACACACAGCTAAGGCGCCAACAAGGAGGAGGTGGAGTAATGTTTTGGGCTGGAATCATGGGGGGAGAGATTGTCGGCCCCTTTAGGATCTCTGAAGGGGTAAAGATGAACTCCATAATCTATGTGGAGCTTCTAAAACAGCCCTTCCTGCCATGGTTCAGGAGGAAGAACCGTGCATCCGCAGCAAGATCATTTTCATGCATGAGAATGCACCGTCACATGCTGCAAATAACACATCTGCATCTCGGGCTGCTATGGGCATAAAAGAGGACAAACTTATGGTGTGGCCACCATCTTCCCCTGACCTCAACCCCATTGAGAACCTCTGGAGCATCATCAAAAGGAGTGTCTATGATGGCGGGAGGCAGTTCACATCTAAGCAACAGCTCTGGGAGGATATTCTGTCCACATGCAAAACAATTGAAGCACAAACCATCCAAAAACTGACAAATTCACTGGACGAGAGAGTTCAGAAGCTTCTTTCAAACAAGGGGTCCTATGTGCAAATGTAACAGCACCTAGAATTAAGTTTTGACTTGAAAACTGTTTGATTTCATTTTGTAATAAGCTGATAATGCTTAGAATGTCACAATTCACCATTTTGTTTTTCAAAATAAAAATAAAAAGGTTGAAAACTCTGCTGTGCATAATAATTTGGAACATGCATTTTGAGTGTTTATTATTTTTAAAAATATACTGTTTTCATAGGCAGTTTGATCAAAAACATTTCAATTATACTGGAATAGTAGATGACCGGAAAATAACAATGACTGCAATTCATAAAGTTAATTTAGGAAAATATGAAAAAATATTTTTTGCATAATAATTTGGAACACAGTGTATAACAGAAGCCGAGGGGAGATATCATAGGTGGAGGCAGCTTCGATATTCTCCTGATTTATGCCTCCTGATGGAAGGGCCAAATTTGTCAACCATATCCCATCCCATCACTACTTGTTACTCTTTGCAGGGGGATGGTCCATGGACATGTGACGTCCTGGGCAAGCCAGGGGTCACAGGTCATAACATCACCGCACCCTACACCCCGGATAGGTACACCAAAGCTAAACCAAAGATCCTTGTTGCCTTCCTCCAGGGGCTGATGTCCACACCAGGGGGTGGGCCAGGCGGTTGGCTCCGCCCACCGAGGAGTTCACAGTCCAGGAGGCGGGAAAACCAGGCAGATTAGAGAGAGCTGAAGATGAAGTGAGAGTGAAGTGGTAGAGGAGCAAGAGAGAAGAGTTAAGGTGGAAGAGAAAGTGACAGTTGAAAGCCTGAAGTTGGTCCGGGTGTGTGCCCCGGACTGAGACAGCAAGGTTGGCAGACGGCGGTGACCATCTGCAGGAGAGGCTGATCGGAGGTTGCCGAAAGGACCGTGGACGGGTGGTGGCCCGGCGGTACCGGACCGGTATACGAAGAGAAGCCAGCACCATTGGCAGGGGCTTTTCGGACCCCGGCAAGGCTAGGAGTCGCCGTGAATTTGCCAAATCCGTCAGTGAAGGGGACCTCCGGGTCTCCCAACAACTAAGTCCCGATTGAAGGCAACAGTCCAACCGTAGGAGAGAGACAAAGCCACCGCCAAGGCACCAGTTTCTCAGGGCCAGCGCCTGCGGGCAAAGTAGGGCTCCCCCAGCCCATATCCAAGCCGGGGAGCGGGTTACCGGTGGGAACCCATCGCTACCAACATTACACTAGGTGCAGGGACAGAGCCCGTCACCGTCAACTACCGGGGAAAAGCAACAGCAGCCGTTCGTGGGAACCGTCTTTCCAGCCGTGTGTTTTACCGAGAACTGTGTCAAAGTTTCAGGCTGAGTGAGTACCACCGTGCCGTGCGGCACAGCGCTGCCCCCGCGACCCTGCACCTCACCAGGCCCCGCACCTGGCCTGCCATCCATCCCTACCCCATCACCGGGCCCCGGGACAACCCACCCCTACCCACGGAGGGGAGAAATAACAACAAAGCTGCTTCCTATCACCGCTCCCGGGATCCCCATACAGAGCAGCGGTGGTGTCCACACAGTCACCACAACCGTGGGTGGCGTCACGGACAATAAATCCCCAAAACCAATCCCCTTTTCACTCACGGGCGAGGAGCGCCGCTCGAGTCCCCGGGATCCGGCCCATCGCTCGAGCCACCGAGCAGCAGAGGCCGCAGCAGCAGCGGCAGCCGGACCCAAGCAGTGGGAGAGCGCGGCGTCCCCTCCTCCGCCCGCGACAGACACCTCAATACTGAACTCCAGCAACAGGGAAAAAAACACAACACCCCTGAAGAAGACTTCCAGGTCACTGTATATGCTCCTCATGTTCTGGATATTAGTAGGGGCTGCCTCGTCTCTCCTCGGTCCGCTGTTGTGATCTCTCTCCATGGCCCACTGCTCTCTCCTGTGATCTCTCCTCTCGGTCCGCTGCTCTCTGTTGTAATCTCTCCTCTCAGTCCGCTGCTCTCTGTTGTGATCTCTCCTCTCGGTCCGCTGCTCTCTGTTGGAATCTCTCCTCTCGGTCCACTGCTCTCTGTTGTAATCTCTCCTCTCGGTCCGCTGCTCTGTGCTGTGATCTCTCTCCTTGGTCCGCTGCTCTCTGTTGTGATCTCTCTCCTCGGTCCGCTGCTCTCTGTTGTGATTTCTCTCCTTGGTCCGCTGCTCTCTGTTGTGATTTCTCTCCTTGGTCCGGTGCTCTCTGTTGTAATCTCTCCTCTCGGTCCGCTGCTCTCTGTTGTGATCTCTCTCCTTGGTCCGCTGCTCTCTGTTGTGATCTCTCCTCTCGGTCCGCTGCTCTCTGTTGTGATCTCTCCTCTCGGTCCGCTGCTCTCTGTTGTGATCTCTCTCCTTGGTCTGCTGCTCTCTGTTGTGATCTCTCTCCTCGGTCTGCTGCTCTCTGTTGTGATCTCTCCTCTCGGTCCGCTGCTCTCTGTTGTGATCTCTCCTCTCGGTCCACTGCTCTCTGTTGTAATCTCTCCTCTCGGTCCACTGCTCCCTGTTGTGTTCTCTCCTCTCGGTCCACTGCTCTCTGTTGTGATCTCTCTCCTTGGTCCGCTGCTCTCTGTTGTGATCTCTCCTCTCAGTTCACTGCTCTCTGTTGTAATCTCTCCTCTCGGTCCACTGCTCTCTGTTGTGATCTCTCCTCTCGGTCCACTGCTCTCTGCTGTGATTTCTCTCCTTGGTCCGCTGCTCTCTGCTGTGATCTCTCTCCTTGGTCCGCTGCTCTCTGCTGTGATCTCTCTCCTTGGTCCGCTGCTCTCTGCTGTGATCTCTCTCCTTGGTCTGCTGCTCTCTGCTGTGATCTCTCTCCTTGGTCTGCTGCTCTCTGCTGTGATCTCTCTTCTTCGTCTGCTGCTCTCTGTTGTGATCTCTCTCCTTTCGGTCTGCTGCTCTCTGTTGTGACCTCTCTCCTCGGTCCACTGCTCTCTGCTGTGATCTCTCTCCTTGGTCCGCTGCTCTCTGTTGTGATCTCTCTCCTTGGTCCGCTGCTCTCTGCTGTGATCTCTCCTCTCGGTCCGCTGCTCTCTGTTGTGATCTCTCCTCTCGGTCCGCTGCTCTCTGTTGTGATCTCTCCTCTCGGTCCACTGCTCTCTGTTGTGATCTCTCCTCTCGGTCCACTGCTCTCTGTTGTGATCTCTCCTCTCGGTCCACTGCTTTCTGTTGTGATCTCTCTCCTTGGTCCGCTGCTCTCTGTTGTGATCTCTCCTCTCAGTCCGCTGCTCTCTGTTGTGATCTCTCCTCTCGGTCCGCTGCTCTCTGTTGTGATCTCTCTCCTTAGTCTGCTGCTCTCTGTTGGGATCTCTCTCCTCGGTCCGCTGCTCTCTGTTGTGATCTCTCCTCTCGGTTCGCTGCTCTCTGTTGTGATCTCTCCTCTCGGTCCACTGCTCTCTGTTGTGATCTCTCCTCTCGGTCCACTGCTCTCTGTTGTGATCTCTCCTCTCGGTCCACTGCTCTCTGTTGTGATCTCTCCTCTCAGTCCACTGCTCTCTGTTGTGATCTCTCTCCTTGGTCCACTGCTCTCTGTTGTGATCTCTCTCCTTGATCCACTGCTCTCTGCTGTGATCTCTCTCCTTGGTCTGCTGCTCTCTGTTGTGATCTCTCCTCTCAGTCCACTGCTCTCTGTTGTAATCTCTCCTCTCGGTCCACTGCTCTCTGTTGTGATCTCCCCTCTCGGTCCACTGCTCTCTGTTGTGATCTCCCCTCTCGGTCCACTGCTCTCTGCTGTGATTTCTCTCCTTGGTCCGCTGCTCTCTGCTGTGATCTCTCTCCTTGGTCCGCTGCTCTCTGCTGTGATCTCTCTCCTTGGTCCGCTGCTCTCTGCTGTGATCTCTCTCCTTGGTCCGCTGCTCTCTGCTGTGATCTCTCTCCTTGGTCCGCTGCTCTCTGTTGTGATCTCTCTCCTTGGTCCACTGCTCTCTGTTGTGATCTCTCTCCTTGATCCACTGCTCTCTGTTGTTATCTCTCCTCTCGGTCCACTGCTCTCTGCTGTGATTTCTCTCCTTGGTCCGCTGCTCTCTGCTGTGATCTCTCTCCTTGGTCCGCTGCTCTCTGCTGTGATCTCTCTCCTTGGTCCGCTGCTCTCTGTTGTGATCTCTCCTCTCGGTCCACTGCTCTCTGCTGTGATTTCTCTCCTTGGTCCGCTGCTCTCTGCTGTGATCTCTCTCCTTGGTCCGTTGCTCTCTGTTGTGATCTCTCTCCTTGGTCCGCTGCTCTCTGCTGTGATCTCTCTCCTTGGTCCGCTGCTCTCTGTTGTGATCTCTCTCCTTGATCCACTGCTCTCTGCTGTGATCTCTCTCCTCGGTCCACTGCTCTCTGTTGTGATCTCTCTCCTCGGTCCACTGCTCTCTGTTGTGATCTCTCTCCTTGGTCCGCTGTTCTCTGTTGTGATATCTCGCCTTGGTCCGCTGCGCTCTGTTGTGATATCTCTCCTTGGTCTGCTGCGCTCTGTTGTGATATCTCTCCTCGGTCCACTGCTCTCTGTTGTGATCTCTCTCCTTGGTCCGCTGTTCTCTGTTGTGATATCTCTCCTTGGTCCGCTGTTCTCTGTTGTGATATCTCTCCTTGGTCCGCTGCGCTCTGTTGTGATCTCTCTCCTTCGTCCACTGCTTTCTGCTGTGATCTTTCTCCTTGGTCCGCTGCTCTCTGTTGTGATCTCTCTCCTTGGTCCGCTGCTCTCTGTTGTGATCTCTCTCCTTGGTCTGCTGCTCTCTGTTGTGATCTCTCTCCTCGGTCTGCTGCTCTCTGTTGTGATCTCTCTCCTCGGTCTGCTGCTCTCTGTTGTGATCTCTCCTCTCGGTCCACTGCTCTCTGTTGTGATCTCTATTCTCGGTCCGCTTTTCTCTGTTGTGATCTCTATTCTCGGTCCGCTTTTCTCTGTTGTGATCTCTCCTCTCTCCATGGTCTGCTACTCTCTGTTGTGATCTCTCTCTCTCGGTCCTCTGCTCTTTGTTGTGATCTCTTCCCTCAGTCCGCTGCTCTCTGTTGTGATCTCTCCTCTCTCCATGGTCTGCTACTCTCTGTTGTGATCTCTCTCTCTCGGTCCTCTGCTCTTTGTTGTGATCTCTTCCCTCAGTCCGCTGCTCTCTGTTGTGATCTCTCCTCTCTCCATGGTCTGCTACTCTCTGTTGTGATCTCTCTCTCTCGGTCCTCTGCTCTTTGTTGTGCTCCTGCTTTGTGGGTGACATCATCTCCCCGGGCCTTATAAGGCTCATGAGGAGAAATAACTGTGTCTTCAGATTGTTACTCAAGACTTTAGTTTGTTACTCTCCTCCTATACCATGTTACTGGGGTGATCGGAAGAGGATTATGGAGAGCCATTAATCCTTGTTTGATATACAATTTTGTTCCATTTTGATCCCTACTGTCACCCATTCAATCTCTCTATGTGGCAATGCCAAGTTCAGAGCAATATCCTCTTATTTGTTTTTCTAAAACATTAGTTTCCAGGAAGAGATGACATTCCGCTGGACAAAATCAGAGTATTCATGGATTTTTGTAAAAAAAAAAAAAAAAAAAAATTCTAGGTCCTAGGCTCGGGTTCCACTTCTGGCTGCCCCTAATGTTACGTTATCTAGATACAATGTATCAGTCCGGTTGGTTGATTGTCTACACAGATACAATGTAACAAATAACAAATAAGATAATAAATTAAGTTTCTTGTTTGCTTTTTATGATGTATAAATAAAGTATCAATCCTGCGTGCCGAATGTGCAAATTAATATAACAAAAAAAGTTCTTATTTTTTTTTAATAAAATTTTTATTTTTCTGTTCACTTGTAGATTTGAGGTTGGGACCCTCTGATCACTCAGTACGGGGGGGGAGGAAATGTGCATGAGCTGCAGCCATGTTTTTGCAAGGTTTTGTATTGTCTGCAGCATGTAGGGGGTTAAATGGTCAGCATTCTGAGTGTTTCCTGTTCTGCGGTATATTATTGCAGCACGGTGCAGGAGGGGGTTAAAGAAAAGTCTGATTATAAGTGTAGTGCACAGGTACAGAGTCCGCACCAACATTCGGTCAGCTCACGGGCAGGAAGCATTGGGCGGGAAAGTTTTGGCGGGACGCGCCATGTTACGCGGTGACTTCCTGGTCTTCGCTGCAGAGAGATTCCACCGCGCCGGAGCTCAGGGCTCAACATGTGTTCGAAGCTATTGATCTAAGAAGCTGTCGCTTCGGAGCAACCGTGTAGCAGAGGTGAGCTTGTCAGGATATGCACAGACTGTCGCTGACAAATCTGTAAGTAATTACTGTATAAACAAGACGTAAGGTCTCAGGAATGATCCAAGGAGAGCGGCACGTCTCTGCAGACGGACATCTTACTTCGCCTTCTTCTTACTCCTCTCTTGGCTCCAGGACCCCACTCCAAGTGATGGCCGGACACCAGAACCCCACTCCAGGTGATGGCCGGACACCAGGGCTACAGAGAGGAATAAAATAGATACAGGGGTCTGTATCTATTTATGGGGGCTATTTGAGTGCATTTATCTAAGGGGTCTGGTATCAGTCTACGTTGACCGAGTTTACGGTCTGTAACGAGGGTAATACATAGATATCATGGGGCCCTGTCACAAACCACCGGGGGGTCACTCAGAAATCCCCCGCGCTGGCTACCAGTACGTCACAATCGGGGGGTAACAAGTGGGGGTCACCCCTCCTTTATACCTCCCGACCGACAGACAGAGCACGTGACGCGCTCTCTAGCGCCCCTCTTATAGTCAGGCCAATTATGGAATTGCCCGACAATAAGCAAGGAGGCCGCTATACTACTTATGCCGATTATTGAAGGGTCCCCGGTGAGAGTAGGGTATATATTCCCCCGACCTCCGCGGGCGGAATATATAATGTCTTCCCGAATCTCACTGGCCTCCCCACAATAATCCTTGGCACAACTCGCTGCCACCAACCGCTTCACGGTAACTATTAGCCGAACACACAGACGTGGGATTCAAGATCGAGATAACAGAACAGCCCAAGATTAATTATATAATTTAATCAGCCTAAAGCCACACTAGAAACTACAATATATACAATAGGGAATCTACAGAATATACAGTTATGTCAGAGTACAGTTACAATCAAAGCATGGGTTACAAACAGGCATACACAGTTCCAGCAGTTACCTTGTTGCGTCTGGCCACAGGGGGGCGCTGTACCCAGGTTTCTAGGATCCTTCCCACAGATGTTTCCTACACGTGCCCCCAGCGAGAAGAACACTGGAAAATGGCCGAAGTAGGGTTATCAACCTGGGCAGATCCAGGTCCCCTCCTACCTTAGTGACCTCACAGGGAGCACTGCTCCACCCCTGGCTTGAGTTATGGACAATATCCCAACATGGAATATGGGCCATAACTTTGCCTGGGAGCGTCGTAGGCGGACGCCAATGCTCTCATTGTGACAGTTATGAATTTAGCTACAGAACGAGGGGACTCATGACCTGTCTGCCAGTTCCCCATTGGCTGATATCACGCCTGGGGCATTTCCCAATGTCCTGCTCCCATAAAAAGGGTGTGCCGGCATCGTCCGCATGCCGAGACACCATTTTTATGGTTGCCATATTTATCGGAAATATGGCTTGCGAGATATGAACCATTTTTTACTGGAGTCGTTCTGTCTGGCTATTTCCATAGCCTTGCTAACTAGCTAGCAGCTCCTACTACAGGGTGACGGCAGGGAGTCATCCTGTGTCCATTGTTCCCACACCACCTAATTTCCATATCACAGGACATGGCCATGGAGGTGTAAGTGGAACACTGAGAACAAGAAGGGAGGGGGCACTGCCAGGGAGTGATGAGGGATTATGACTGGAGTCATAATTCATCTTCATATCCCGGGATTTGCCTCACACCTCCCCCCTTTTGAGGGCGCTAGGGGGCAGCACACTCCGGTGTTCCCCCGTGCGCCCGTCCGCGACCTCTCCTTGTCGGGACAGCCCGTCTGCGTTACCGTGGTCACGGCCCCTTTTGTGGCGAATGGTGAAGTTGTATTGCTGGAGCGCAAGGCTCCATCGCAACAATCGCCCATTCGTCCCAGAGACGGTGTGCAACCAGCTGAGGGGATTGTGGTCCGTCTCCACGATGAAGTGGCGCCCGTATAGATAGGGTTGCAGACGCTGCAGGGCCCACACTATGGCCAGGCACTCCTTCTCCATCGTGGAATAGGCAACTTCCCTTGGTAACAGCTTCCTGCTCAGGTACAAGACTGGGTGCTCTTGGCTCGCAGAGTCCACCTGGCTGAGCACCGCACCGAGGCCGAAGTCACTGGCGTCGGTCTGTACTACAAACGGCCGCGTGAAGTCGGCTGCCTGTAGCACGGGCGGGCTGGACAGGGCGTCCTTTAGGGCCTGGAAGGCTGTCTCGCAGTCCATTGTCCAATCGACTGCAGAGGGCAGCTTCTTCTTGGTGAGGTCCGTCAAGGGCTTTGCCAGGCTACTATAGCATGGAACAAACCTCCTATAGTACCCAGCGGTCCCCAACAAGGACATCACCTGCTTCTTGGTCCTGGGGGTGGGCCAGGATGCGATGGCTTCCACTTTCTCAGGCTCGGGCTTCAGTGTTCTCCCACCTACCCGGTGACCGAGGTACTGGACCTCGCTCATGGCCAGCTGACACTTTCCCGGCTTGATGGTCAAACCTGCCCGGTGGATCCGCCTGAGCACCTGTGCTAGATGCTCTAGGTGGTCCTCCCAGGTGGGACTGAAGACGGCAATGTCATCCAGGTACGCGGCCGCGTACCCTTCAAGTCCCTTGAGCAGGGTGTTGACCATCCGCTGGAAAGTGGCAGGGGCATTCCTCATCCCGAATGGCATCACCGTGGACTCGTACAGTCCAAATGGGGTAATAAAGGCAGAGCGTTCCCTGGCCTTGCGAGTCAGGGGGATCTGCCAATATCCCCGGCTCAGATCCATGATGGTCAGGTACTGAGCCCCGGCCAACTGATCGAGCAGGTCATCGATGCGTGGCATTGGGTACGCATCGGCGACCGTGACCGCATTGAGCCCCCTGTAGTCCACGCAGAACCGAGTGGTTCGGTCCTTCTTAGGGACGAGGACTACAGGCGAGGCCCAAGCGCTGTTGGATGCCTGGATCACCCCCAGCTTCAGCATCTCGTCAATCTCCTGGCGCATGTGTTGCTGCACCTCCAGGGAGACCCGATATGCTGAACGCCGGATCGGGGGATGATCCCCAGTGTCCACGTGATGGACAGCCAAGTCAGTCCTTCCGGGCTGGTTGGTAAACAACCCCCGGAAGGGGAGGAGGGTGGCCCACAGCTGGGACCGTTGGTCTTCCAAGAGCTGGTGGCCAACCTCCACATCCTCAATGGATCCGCCTGCCCTAACCTGGGCTAGCATATCCAAGAGGGTTTCCGCTTCTCCCTCCTCGGGCAGGTTGCACACGGGGAGCGCACATGCCTCCCGCTCATGATGTGCCTTCATCATGTTCACATGGAAGGGCTTCCGCCTTCCACGGGCAGGGTCCAGGGTGACCAGGTACGTTACAGGGTTGAGCTGCTGGTACACGAGGTATGGGCCTTCCCAGGCTGCCTGAAGCTTGTCCTGTGGTACGGGGACCAGTACCCACACCTTTTGACCCACTTGGTAGGTCCTCTCACAAGCGTTCTGGTCGTACCAACGCTTCTGATCGGCCTGGGCTTGAGCCATATTGTCGTGTACCAGTTGCGTCAAGGCCTGCATTTTGTCCCGGAAGCGCATGACATACTCGATAACCGACACTCCAGGGGTGGCCAAATCCCCTTCCCAAGCCTCTTTCACCAGAGCCAGGGGGCCCCGCACACGTCGCCCGTACAGGAGCTCAAACGGTGAGAATCCTGTTGAGGCCTGTGGAACCTCCCGGTAAGCAAATAACAGGTGTGGGAGATACCGCTCCCAGTCACGCCCATGGGAGTCGACCAACATCTTAAGCATCTGCTTTAAGGTGCCATTGAACCGCTCGCACAGGCCATTAGTCTGTGGATGGTACGGGCTGGCCACCAGATGTCGCACCTGGACTTGCTTACAGAGGGCCTCCATCAGCTGGGACATGAATTGGGTCCCCCGGTCAGTGAGCATTTCCTGGGGAAAACCCACTCGGGAGAAAATCTCCAGCAATGCGGTGGCCACCTTGTCAGCCCGAATGGACGACAAGGCCACTGCTTCTGGGTACCGGGTGGCATAGTCCACTACCGTCAGTATGAAGCGTTTCCCGGAGCTGCTGGGGATGGCCAGCGGGCCGACCAGATCCACAGCCACCCTCCTGAAAGGCTCATCGATGATTGGCAGAGATACTAGTGGGGCTTTGGGGTGTGGCCCCGCCTTCCCCACTCTCTGACAGGTTTCACACGAACGGCAGTAGGCAGCCACATCGGCCCCCATTTTTGGCCAGTAGAAATGCTGGTTTAACCTGGCCTTGGTCTTAGCGATCCCTAGGTGTTCGGCCATCGGAATCTCATGTGCGATCCGCAACAACTCCGTCCGGAACGGATAGGGTACCACCAACTGTCGGTCCCTGGGCCACGCCTCCGGTGAACCCTGCTGGACCGTGGCCCGGTACAGCCGTCCTTGGTCCCAGACCACTCGCTCCGGGTCCGAGTCCGAGGGAGGCTGTGCCGCCTGCTCCTTAAGAGCTTTCAGGCTGTCGTCAGCTTCTAACGCTGCCTGAAACCCCTGACTAGATGTGGCCAGAATCGACGAGACTGTCACATCTTCAGTCAGTACCCCGGGACCTGTGTCCTGGCCTCCACCTGACTCGGCTGCCACTTGGTCAGAAGGGGAAGAGCTATCGGACCTCCGGGAGGCCCCTTGGCTTCCAGCACTCCCACTGCGGGTGACAGCGGCCACAGCCGCTGCGACCGTGGGTCGTGCCTGCTCCTCCTCCGTTCCTGACCAAGTCGCCGGTTCAGGCAGACCTACCTGGCTTCCTGACACCCCGGTTGTGGGGGAACCATGCACCGAGATCTTACCTGGGAGCACTTCCGCTCCTGGACCGGCCCCAATCTCACCTGCCTGTTCCCCTCCTGCAGCAACAGAACCCCGCTGTGAAATCTCTGGGGACCCCACATTTGCTGTGGTAGCCCCCACCCCACACACTGGTCCTCCCCCTGCAGCACCCTGCTCTCTGCTTATCCCTGCAGAGGGCAACAGATCCCAGCTCACAGGCTGGTTACTTGTAGAGGCATTGTCACACCTTTCTCTGACCCCCTCCCCTGTCACAGCTGCAGCTGAGTGTGTGTCTATGGTGTCTATGCAAGCAGAAATATCAGAGTTCACTCCCTCCTACCTTACATCATTCATAGATAACACATTAACATTGTTAGGAGTCATGTCAGTACGGGCTGAAGGTTCAGCCCTTGGGGGGGGCCCAAACTGGGAGGTTATCTGCCCCAAATCTGTCCCAAGTAGCACGTTTGCGGGGATCCGATCAGTTACCCCCACCTCCCTCACCCCTCGCCCTTTGCCCCAGTCCACATAAATGTCAGCAACAGGCAGCGCCGGGTCAATGCCTCCAATCCCGGAGACAGCGAGGGTTTTTCCAGGGATCAAGTCTTGGGGGGACACCATCTCAGGCCGCACCAGAGTCACCTCCGAGGCGCTGTCTCGCAGTCCTATGGTCACAGACCGGCCGACGGTGACAGGTTGGAAGCTGTCCAGGGACCTACCACCACCCCCACCCACACAATACACCTTGGGCGGCCCTTGGGACGGGGACGGAGCCGGGGCCTTGGGACGCTGAGGGCACATGGCCTTGAAGTGTCCAGGTAGGTTGCACTGGTGGCACCGTCTTGGCTCTGCCACGGGCCTGGAGAGGGGAGTTGAGGGGGACACCCCCTGCAGTCTAGGGGCAGGTGGGGCAGTCGCAGAATTCATCTTACCCCCTCTCCAGGTGCTGCTGGTGGCTGCTCTCCTGGCTTCAGGAGCCCGATTGTTGGTGTAGTCATCGGCCAGGGCAGCTGTAGCCGTGGACCCCTTTGGCTTCTGGTCTCGGATGAACTGGCGGAGATCCTCAGGGCAGTTCCACAAGAGTTGCTCCGTGATGACCAAGTCCAGGATCTCCGGTCCGGTGGAAAGCTGCAGGCCTTGGGTCCAGTGGTCGGCAGCTCGGGCAAGTGCCCGCCGGTGGTCAGCCCAGGAGTCCTTTGGTCCCTTCTGTAGGCTCCGGAACTTCTTGCGGTAGGACTCTGGAGTGAGGTTGTACTGTTGGATCAGGGCCCGCTTGATGGTGTCGTAGCCCTGATCTGCCTCAGCAGGCAAGTCCCCAAGGATATCCAGGGCCTTACCCCTTAAACGGGGGGTCAGGTATTTGGCCCACTGGTCCTTGTCCAGATGGTGCTGCAAGCAAGTCCGTTCAAAAGCAGTCAAGAAAGAGTCCAAGTCTCCATCCTTCTCCAGCACTGGGAAGTCCTCAACACGGACCTTTGGAAGTTTGGTGTCTCGAAGGTCACGTGTGGCTGATGAGGGCCGGAGCTGAGCTAGCTGCAGCTGGTAGTCACGGTCTGCCTGTCGCTCTCGCTCTCGCTCTTCACGCGCTGCCTGCCGCTCTCGCTCCGCAGCCTCACGCTCTGCGTGCCGCTCCGCAGCCTCAGCGTCACGCGCTGCCTGCCGCTCTGCCCTGCGCTCTGCCAGGAGTTCCTTGTAGCCCTTCTGGTCTCCAGCCTGGAGAAGGGCCATAGCCATTTGAAGAAGGCTATCCGAGCCTCCCAGGCTCGGTGGAATGGCACGTGGTGATCTGCGGCACGCTGCAGAGCTAGGCGATTCACTGTCCCTTTCAGAGCGGAGGGCTGGCATCTGGCTCGTTGAGGAACCTTGGGTGAGCTCCTCCTCATCTTGTCCAGCAGTGCCAGGTTGCGCAATGTCCTCGGCAGAACGGTTTTCTGGCGTCGAGCTCCTGGAGGACTCGTGGGCAACCTCCTCATTGCTGTCCACAGCACCGTCCTCCCTCTCTTCGGCTCCTGCCTTAGCATTGGCCAGTTGCATAGCTCTGCTCCTGGTGCCATCAGCCATTCTTGCAGACTTTTGGTCACTGACACAGAACTGACACCTGATGCCTCCACACACCTTACAGTATCTGCACTCTGACACTCTAGTGTTGAGCTAGTCTGAAGACCCCAGCAGCCACAGCTGCTGCAGGCAGTCTTTAGTGTCTGGGAGTATGGGTCTCACACTCACACACACTATTATCTCGATCCCACCGCTTGCCACCAATATGTCACAAACCACCGGGGGGGTCACTCAGAAATCCCCCGCGCTGGCTACCAGTACGTCACAATCGGGGGGTAACAAGTGGGGGTCACCCCTCCTTTATACCTCCCGACCGACAGACAGAGCACGTGACGCGCTCTCTAGCGCCCCTCTTATAGTCAGGCCAATTATGGAATTGCCCGACAATAAGCAAGGAGGCCGCTATACTACTTATGCCGATTATTGAAGGGTCCCCGGTGAGAGTAGGGTATATATTCCCCCGACCTCCGCGGGCGGAATATATAATGTCTTCCCGAATCTCACTGGCCTCCCCACAATAATCCTTGGCACAACTCGCTGCCACCAACCGCTTCACGGTAACTATTAGCCGAACACACAGACGTGGGATTCAAGATCGAGATAACAGAACAGCCCAAGATTAATTATATAATTTAATCAGCCTAAAGCACACTAGAAACTACAATATATACAATAGGGAATCTACAGAATATACATATGTCAGAGTACAGTTACAATCAAAGCATGGGTTACAAACAGGCATACACAGTTCCAGCAGTTACCTTGTTGCGTCTGGCCACAGGGGGGCGCTGTACCCAGGTTTCTAGGATCCTTCCCACAGATGTTTCCTACACGTGCCCCCAGCGAGAAGAACACTGGAAAATGGCCGAAGTAGGGTTATCAACCTGGGCAGATCCAGGTCCCCTCCTACCTTAGTGACCTCACAGGGAGCACTGCTCCACCCCTGGCTTGAGTTATGGACAATATCCCAACATGGAATATGGGCCATAACTTTGCCTGGGAGCGTCGTAGGCGGACGCCAATGCTCTCATTGTGACAGTTATGAATTTAGCTACAGAACGAGGGGACTCATGACCTGTCTGCCAGTTCCCCATTGGCTGATATCACGCCTGGGGCATTTCCCAATGTCCTGCTCCCATAAAAAGGGTGTGCCGGCATCGTCCGCATGCCGAGACACCATTTTTATGGTTGCCATATTTATCGGAAATATGGCTTGCGAGATATGAACCATTTTTTACTGGAGTCGTTCTGTCTGGCTATTTCCATAGCCTTGCTAACTAGCTAGCAGCTCCTACTACAGGGTGACGGCAGGGAGTCATCCTGTGTCCATTGTTCCCACACCACCTAATTTCCATATCACAGGACATGGCCATGGAGGTGTAAGTGGAACACTGAGAACAAGAAGGGAGGGGGCACTGCCAGGGAGTGATGAGGGATTATGACTGGAGTCATAATTCATCTTCATATCCCGGGATTTGCCTCACAGGCCCCATAACAAAAGTCCTAATCAGGCCCCCTTTCCCTTACCACCCCAAAATGTGGTGGACTAGGCAGGGTTACGGTGCATAGGTGCCCCCTTAGTCACCTCCACTCTCTATGACGGCTTGTTAGTAGACCCCACTATCTATAAGGGTCCCCTTAATTGCTACCACACTGTATGAGGGTCTTTTTAGTAGCTTCCATTAGCTATAAGGGTCCCCTTATTGCCCCCACTCTGTATGGATCCTCTTAGTAGCCCCAACTCTGTGTAAGGGTCCCGATGTAACCCCACAATGTATCATGACCCCCTTCAAATCTCCCATGCTGTATGAGGGCACTCTTAGTAGCCCAACACTGTATCATGGCCCCCATAATAGCCTCCACCATGTATGAGGGTTCCTTTTGTAGCCCCCACAATGTATCATGACTCCCTTCGTAGACCCCATGCTATGTCAGGGCACCCGTAGTAGCCCCCACAAAGTATTATGGCCCCCATAGTAGCCTCCACCATGTATGAGGGTCCCGATGTAGCCACCACAATGTATCATGACTCTCTTCGTAGACCCCATGCTATGTCAGGGCACCCGTATTAGCCCCCACAAAGTATTATGGCCCCCATAGTAGCCTCCAACATGTATGAGGAGCCCGATGTAGCCACCACAATGTATTATGGAGCCCATAGTAGCCCCCACTCTGTATCGGGGCCCCCTAAATAGCCCTTCTGAAAATGAGGACCTCCTTAATAGCTTCAACAATGGTCCACCCGTTCTGAAGTCCACAGGATTAAGGCAGCCTGAGGCTTACAGAACGGGGAGCGGCATTGCAAGAAGACCGTGTTGAGGATGACAACCGCCCCCCCTATGCTGTGTGAGGCACCCTTAGTAGCCCCACACTGTATCATGGCCCCCATAGTAGCCTCCACCATGTATGAGGACCCCCCTAAGTAGTACTCCTGAAAATGAGGACGTCCTTAATAGCCGCAACAATGGTCCAAAGCAGCCTGTGGCCTGCAGAACAGAAAACGGCATTGCACGGAGACCATCTTGTCCCGCTCTACTACAGTTTATCTGTATCGGCACAGTGCACACTGATACAGTTAAGGGTGACAGCCATTCTGATGGACCCCTCCAAGCAGTCACCCTCTGCCCCCATGTAGCTAAGCCACTGAAGGGTGCTCTCTGCACTCCACATACTGTATACTATCTTGGAGTCTTGGAAAAAGCAGGACAATTGCCCCTCATAGGGTACTATGTTCTTATATGAGAAATGACTGATAACAGAGAGCAATAGCTTAGCCACTCATCCTGTACAGTTGAGCTGGAGCCACGATTGTGTTGAATGAATGTAGAATTTTGGTGGAGCTCAAGCCCCAGATGCCTCCATGCTACATTTTGAGCCAAAAAAATATTAGTCTCAACATCGACACAATGACAAAAGGTTAAGAGTCAAACATTAAATCAATAAAAACCTAAAAATGCTACAATCATGATTAAAAGAAAAACTGTACATAAATAGTAACCAACAAGCAAGAAACGTAACATTAACATAAAAAAGGGAGAAAGAGTCAGAAAGGCAGAAGGAGAAGCTGCTGAGGCTTCTAGTGCAGGAAGAAAACTGCTAAAAAGGCAGAAAATAACTCATAAAACGGCTAGAAATTAATTTATTCCACATGTACACACAAACTGTTTATTCTGGAAAAGTCTGCAGAACGAGCCCTTACTCCATCGAAAGTTAGAAAACATAATAAAAACATAGGTGTGATGCTAGTCACTACTTACGGAAAGTATAGATGGAAGTGTCGCGGGCGGCGGGGCGTAGCGCTCGCTCGCGCTCGGGTCCGGCGCTGCTGCGATGGCTGCTCGGTGGCTCGAGCGCTGGGCCGGATCCGGGGACTCGAGCGGTGCTCCTCGCCCGTGAGTGAAAGGGGATAGTTTGGTTTGGGGATTTAGTCTGTGACGCCACCCACGGGTTGTGGTGAGGTTGGGCACCACCGCTGCTGGTGACGGGGATCCCGGGAGCGATGGCAGGGAGCAGCTGGGATGTCGTTTTCCCCCTCCGTGGGTAGGGGTTGGTGGTCCCGGGGCCCGGTGAGGTGACGGGGAGGCAGGGTTGGCAAGGTGCAGGGTCGCCTGGACTGCGCAGCGTGGTGCCGGATGGCACGGTTGTACTCACTCAGACACAAATGTACGCAAAGTCTCTGGTAAACCAAACGGCTGGATGGACGGGGCCTACAGCCGGCTGCTGTGGCTTCTCCCGGACGGTTGGTGGTGGCTGCCTTTCCCTGCACCTTTGTGTATGTTCAGTCCCGATGGCTTCCCACCGGTAACCCGCTCCCCAGCGTATATATGTGGAGGAGGAGCCCTTTTGCCCGCAGGCTCTGGCCCTTGGAACTCTAGCTGTGGCGGTAGCTGTATTTCCTTCTACTGGTCGGACGGTTGCCTTCTATCGGGTCTTGGCTGTTAGGAAACCCCTGGGGTTCCGGTCACTGACGGATTTGACCTCTTAATGGCGACTCCAAGCCTGGTCGGGGACCGCAGGCGCTGCCTGTGTGTGTTGGCTTCACTTCGCTCCCCGGTTCGGTACCGGCGGGCCACTGCCCGACCCCGGTCCTACGGTTCCGCGTTGATTCGCCTCTCCTGCAGACGGCCACCACCGTCTGCCAACCTTGCTCTTAGTGCCCAGGCCACGCACCCGGACACGGTCAGTTTACTCCTTCACCACTACTTCACTCCTCTCACTTGCACTTCCCTAACTGATCTCACTTCCTTTTCCCACCTCCAGGACTGTGAACTCCTCAGTGAGTGGGGCCAACCGCCTGGCTCCACCCCACCTGGTGTGGACATCAGCCCCTGGAGGGAGGCAACGAGGCTTTTATGTCTGGCTGATGTGCCTGTCTCGGGGTGGGGGTGTGTGTTCTGCAGTACCTGTGACGACCTGGCTAGTCCAGGGCGCCACAGAAGGATAGTCAGACAAGCCGGGGTCAGGAAACAGGAGGACACAACAGGACACAGGGAGTAAGCAGAAACGCTGTCAAGTCACAGGCCGAGGGTCAGAATTCCAGGAGAGTACGTATTAGATTCAGGGAGCAGACAGAGACGTGGTCAGGTAAAGGTCCAAGGTCAGAAGCCTGGAGGTAATGTATAAGGTCCAGGGAGCGGGCAGAGATGTGGTCAGGTAACGGTCCAAGGTCAGAAGTCAGGAGGTAATGTATAAGGTTCAGGGAGCAGACACAGACGTGGTCAGGAACAGGTCTGAGGTCAGAAGCCAGGAGGTAACATATAAGGTTCAGGGAGTGGGCAGAGATGTGGTCAGGTAATGGTCTGAGGTCAGAAGCCAGCAAGTTATGACAAGAACAGGGAGCGGGCAGAGAGGAGTCAAAGAACGGTCTGGGGTCAAGAAACTTGGATTAGAACACAAGCACTAACACAAGCCAAGAGCACAACTGCAAAACCAGAGAGCATGACTGGCAAGGTTCTGGGAGCACATGCTCAGTAATGAAAAAAGGCAATTACCAGGAAGGTACAACTCGTAAGTAAACAGCACCTTCCAGAACCAGCATGGAAACCTGTGCTGGTTCCAAACAACCTTTCAGCTAGTGCTCAGAGAAACACAGCAGAGCATCTCCAAATGCAAGATGCTCTGCACAAAGGAAACATGTCACTGCCGGCTCTATAGTTCAGGAAGGTGGAGCAGAGCATCACCTGTGTGCAAGATGTTCTGCACAGAGGAATCGTGACAATAGGATTCAATTCATGATTTGAGCACAAGAAAAAAATGCTTTTTATTTTTGTCTTTTTAAAATGTTTTTCACCTTTTTACAGCAAAAACAACCATGAGCCATTAAAATTTTGCAGGCATCTCTAACAAAGGGAGAGAGGGGAGAGACTGCGGGACAAACGAGCAAAGATTATGCTATATTTTAAAAATTTGAAAATAATGAAGAAGCCGCAAAAAAAGACGCCTTCAATGGCAAATAGAGAAAAAAACACGAGCAAGTAGAAAATAAACTTCAAAATTTGGTGCAAAAAAACAAAACATTGTAAAAAGACAAAAAAAATGGGCGCAAAGGCAATTGTGAATGGGTCCAAATTTTGTAATAATTAGAAACGAAAGTTTATAATAATCACACGACATAAACATAACAAACCGCCATGAACTAATTGGTTTGAGTCAAAATTGCCTGCGCTTGAAATTTATGCAAAATTCGGAACCTCCTGAAAGAATTTTTTTTTAAAAATTCACTTGGTGCAAATTTAGCCAAGGTCAGGAAAGGGGTGAAAAAAAATTGGTAACACTTCACTCCTCGCCTGTCCCGGGTTTCAACCTCTATTTCATTTGGAACCTTGTTGATGTTCACTTTCGGCATCTTCACTCTGGGCCTTGGGGCTTCTGATATCAAGTATAGACCTCTGACGTTACGATATCTTGCTCTGGGTCTTCCAAGCTCGTGAAGATGCCTCCGGAAGAGGACAACACCCGGGTTTCAACCTCTATTTCATTTGGAACCTCGTTGATGTTCACTTTCGGCATCTTCATTCTGGGCCTTGGGGCTTCTGATATCATGTAGACCTCTGACCTTACGATATCTTGCTCTGGGTCTTCCAAGCTCCTGAAGATGCCTCCAGAAGAGGACATCACGTGTAAGGTTTCAAAAGAGAGGAAAGACGGGAAGTAGCATTACGGGGGACTGGACAGAGGCAGGACAGGTGACCATTATTTTTCCATCCTACAGTCAGTGCGCTCTAGGTCTGTAGAGACCCCCAAGCATAATAAGGAACATTCCGCTTGTTTTTATATACATCATTTTGGGGGGTTTTCTTGCATAAACTGCTGAGTGGTATTTTATTGATTCGATCCTTCAGGCTGTTTTGCCCATTTATATTTGTTTGTCATTGTCTCTATGTGTCTGCAAAGGGGCAATAACTCCAGTAGGCCTCACCTCCATTTGGAGTTCTTCTCTCTTTTACTCTACCAGGCAATACTCCAGGTGGGCCTCACATCTTCCTGAAGATCTCTATTTTTTCCCATCTATAGGGTGTTACATTAGTTCACCTACAGCTTTCCCCTCTTCCACTGCACAGGGCGTTATTCCAGTTCAGCTCACATTCACCTAAAGCCCTGGGACATTACCCCAATGGACCTCACATCCACCTGCTGCTCTTCTGTGAGCAGCTTGATTATCTCCTACTCTACGGGGCCTCAAACCTAGCTGCAGCTCTGCTCTCTCCCACCCTCCAAGGCATTATTCCATTGATTCTCAAATCCACCTGCAGCTTTCCTCTCTCCCACCCTCCAAGGCATTACTCCGGTTTGCCTCACATCCATCTGCAGCTCTCCTCTCTCCAACCCTACAAGGCATTACTCTGGTGGACCTCACATCCACTTGCAGCTCTCCTCTCTTCCACCCTCCAAGGCATTACTCTGGTGGTCCTCACATCCACCTGCAGCTCTCCTCTTTTCTATCCTCCAAGGCATTACTCCAGTGGACCTCACATCCACCTGCATCTCTCCTCTCTCCACCTTCCAAGTCATTACTCTGTTGGGCCTCACATCCAACTGCTGCTATCCTCTCTCCCACCCTCCAAGTTATTACTCCGGTGGGCCTCACATCCACTTGTAGCTCTCCTCTCTTCCACTCCCCAAAGTCATTACTCTGATGGGCCTCACATCCACCTGCAGTTCTCCTCTCTCCAACTCTACAAGGCATTACTCCGGTGGGCCTCACATCCACCTGCAGCTCTCTTCTCTTCCACTTTACAAGGCATTACTTTGGTGGGCCTCACATCCACCTGCAGCTCTCTTCTTTTCCATCCTCCAAGGCATTACTCCAGTGGACCTCACATCCACCTGCAGCTCTCCTCTTTTCCACCCTCCATGGCATTACTCCGGTAGGTCTCACATCCACTTGCAGCTCTCCTCTCTCCCAGCCTCCGAGTCATTACTCCAGTGGGCCTCATATCCACCTGCAGCTCTCCTCTCTCCAACCCTACAAGGCATTACTCCGGTGGGCCTCACATCCTCCTACAGCTCTCCTCTCTCCAACCCTACAAGTCATTACTCCGGTGGGCCTCACATCCACCTGCAATTCTCATCTCTCCCACCCACCAAGACATTACTCCAGTGGGCCTCACATTCACCTGCAGCTCTCCTCTTTTCCACCCTCCATGGCATTACTCCGGTAGGTCTCACATCCACTTGCAGCTCTCCTCTCTCCCAGCCTCCGAGTCATTACTCCAGTGGGCCTCATATCCACCTGCAGCTCTCCTCTCTCCAACCCTACAAGGCATTACTCCGGTGGGCCTCACATCCTCCTACAGCTCTCCTCTCTCCAACCCTACAAGTCATTACTCCGGTGGGCCTCACATCCACCTGCAATTCTCATCTCTCCCACCCACCAAGACATTACTCCAGTGGGCCTCACATTCACCTGCAGCTCTCCTATCTAGCACCCTACAAGGTATTAGTCCGGTGGGTCTCATATCTGATTGCAACTCTACACTCTCCCACCCTCCAAGTCATTACTCCAATGGGCCTCAAATCCACCTGCAGCTCTCCTCTCTTCCATCCTCCAAGGCATTACTCCAGTGGGTCTCACATCCACCTGCAGCTCTCCTCTTTTCCATCCTCCAAGGCCTTACTCCAGTGGGCCTCATATCCACCTGCATCTCTCCTCTCTCCCACCCTCCAAGGCATTACTCCAGTGGGCCTCATATCCACCTGAAGCTCTCCTCTTTTCCATCCTCCAAGGCCTTACTCCAATGGGCCTCACTCCCACCTGCAGCTCTCCTCTCTTCCACTTTACAAGGCATTACTCCGATGAGCCTCACATCCACCTGCAGCTCTCCTCTCTCCAACCCTGGAGTGGGTGTTTCCTTTTTTATAAGCTAAACTACAGACACTTTCTACTGTGAGTTTGCATTAGAAATGGATTTTCACAACCTATGTAGAAAACATGAACCCCCAGTGCATAAATAGATTAGTAATAAACAGATTTAGAAGATATAGATGTGTATATAGCTGGAACCAAGAAGTATCACAGGCCACAGTTTTGGGGCACTGCACCTAAAGCACATTTATTTATCTATAATCTCATTTTCTCATTCACTTATTCTCTACAGGAAATTTATATTTCTACAGGAAAAAATGGGAAAATATTGCTCCAAGCCTTTCCTATATGAGCCGTCTTATGACAACTTACCAGAATTATACAGACCCGTGGGACGAAACAAGACAGTTTATTTCACATCTAATGGCTGTGTAGGACCAGGAGTAAAGAAGACACTTCCCAGCACTCAAATCTGCAGACTACCATCAATGAAGCAGGGAGAATACAGCTGTAAAGCCTGCAGAATTATGAATGCAGCTCTGGAATACAATACAGGTTATAACTCAGGATTATTATCAGATGTGATATATCTTATATACAAAGATACTCAACTAATCATCTATGTCTTTATATCTAGGTTCTGAGATAATATTCGGCACACGTTACAGAAAAGGTGAGTGGAGCTTCCTATATACGATGGATTTAAAGGGGTTCTCTGTACAGGGGTAACATGGAGATCTTAGACCCCAACGCAAAACCTGGGACTAGTGCATAAACAATCGTACTGTCTTCTTATGAGGCAGAGGCACCATTGGGCATCCTCAGCCCCAGGACCTTACTTTAGATGCCACCTCTAAGCTCATTATTGCTAATTAGATGACCCATTCTTAAGATAGGCCATACCATGCCCCAAAAGTCAAGGCTCCTCAATCAGCTGAGTTGTAGAGATGATATTAATGATGTACCCGAAAAATAGACCATCCCTAATGCGACAATTCTGGGCGGCTGCAGGCTGCTATTTTTAGGCTGAGGGGGCTCCCAATAACAATGGGTCTCCCCAGCCTGAGAATATTAGCCCCCAGCTGTCGGGCTTTATCATGGCTAGTTATGAAAATTGGGGGGACCGCACGCTGTTTAAATTATTTATTTAAATAATTAAAAAAAGAAAGTTGCATGTGGTTCGTTTGATACACAGCCAAGATAAATGCACGACTGGGGGGCCATGGGCTTTATCTGTGCTGGGTATCATAATATGGGGGGGGGCCTATGCCAAATATTTTATTTATTTATTTTTACTGTTCGGTATAGACCCGCAAACTGGGTCTGTGATTGGTGCGTCAGACAGGTTGTCGCACAGGCTGGGGGTGCTATCTGACTGCAACCAATCACAGATGCCGGTGGGCGGGGGAAGCAGGGAATATGCATGAGCCTAATGAGCGGCCCTGGAAGAATAATGAGCGGTTGTGGGAGCAGTTACAGCCGAACCAGAGAGGTAAGTGTAGTACTCTCTCTTTATTATTTTATTTATTTTTTATTTATTTTTTTTTATTTCCTGAGTGCTTGATTCGGGTGCCTTTGCACCCACAGGGGTTGCATTTTACAGTCCGGTCCACCCATTACTATTTTTCACAAAAAAAGCTTCAAAATCAGAAGTGATAAAAACGCAGCATTATTTCAAGCGGTTTTTTACATTTTATAATAATAATAATAATAATAATAATAATAATAATAATTTATTCATTTATATAGCGCTATTAATTCCACAGCAGTTTACATACATTGGTAACACTGTCCCCATTGGGGCTCACAATATAGTTTCCCTATCTGTATGCCTTTGGAGTGTGGGAGGAAACCGGAGAACCTGGAGGAAACCCACGCAAACACGGGGAGAACATACAAACTCCTTGCAGATGGTGTCCTTGGTGGGATTTGAACCCAGGACCCCAGCGCTGCAAGACTGCAGTGCTAACCACTGAGCCACCACAAGACTGCAGTGCTAACCACTGAGCCACCACAAGACTGCAGTGCTAACCACTGAGCCACCACAAGACTGCAGTGCTAACCACTGAGCCACCACAAGACTGCAGTGCTAACCACTGAGCCACCACAAGACTGCAGTGCTAACCACTGAGCCACCGTGCCGCCCATTTCCAGGCTCTTTATCACAAAGTGCAGTTTTTGGAGCAGTTTTGGTGTCTCAAATGTGCAGTTTTTTTGTGACATGTAGCCTTAAGCCGGTCTGGCTTCAATTTTCTCCCAACCATACACTTACCCTACAGTGACCACTACTGGAGAAATGTGGTATTGCAGGTCAGGCAGTCAAATATCTGATCATGTATTATACTACAGGCCGGTTTTCACCAAATGAGGGCAAATCCCCAAAACATTTTGACCCTTTATCAGATTATTATGCTTTTTGAACAGTATATCTGCCTTGACACAGTATATGGATGAGGCTACAACGATCCTAATGCATTATTTTTCTTGCTTTCTTTATTTTCAGATGCAGATTTTATAGAACTACTTCTTTATCGTCGTGTTGTGCCGTTGGATTTTATACAGGGCATTAAAGAAGGTGAGAATGTAAATGAGTATTATTAAGATAGTCATAACCAGGTCAGATGAATAATATACTGTAAATTATTTAAACAGGAGAGACAGTAAAGCAGTACTATCTGTGCCCACATCATTTTTAGAATTAGATACAGCAGTACTACTGTCTGTGCCTACTTCAGTTACAGAATGCTACTAGGAAAGACAAGGAGGCAGTACTATCAGTGCCTACATCATTTTTAGGATTAGATAAAGCAGTACTACTATCTGTGGGCTACTTCAGTTAAAGAATGATACTAAGAAAGACAAGGAGGCAGTACTATCTGTGCCTATGTCATTTTTAGGATTAGATAAAGCAGTACTACTATCTGTGGGCTACTTCAGTTAAAGAATGATACTAAGAAAGACAAGGAGGCAGTACTATCTGTGCTTACATCATTTTTAGGATTAGATACAGCATTACTACTAGCTGTACCTACTTCAGTTACAGAATGCTACTAGGAAAGACAAGGAGGCAGTACTATCTGCACCTACATCATTTTTAGGATTAGATAGTAGTACTACTCTATCTGTGCCTACTTCAGTTACAGAATGATACTAGGAAAGACAAGGAGGCAGTACGATCTGTGCTTACATCATTTTTAGAATTAGATGCAGCATTACTACTAGCTGTACCTACTTCAGTTACAGAATGCTACTAGGAAAGATAAGGAGGCAGTACTATCTGTGCCCACATCATTTTTAGAATTAGATAAAGCAATACTACTATCTGTGGGCTACTTCAGTTAAAGAATGATACTAAGAAAGACAAGGAGGCAATACTATCTGTGCCTACATCATTTTTAGGATTAGATAGAATAGTACTACTATCTGTACCTACTTCAGTTACAGAATGATACTAGGAAAGACAAGGATGTTGTACTATCAGTGCCCACATTATTTTTAGAATTAGGTACAGCAGTAGCACTATCTGTGCCTACTTCAATTACAGAAGGCTACTAGGATAGACAAAGAGGCAGTACTATCTGTGCCTACGTCATTTTTAAAATTAGACGCAGCAGTACTACTATCTGTGCCTACATCATTTTAAGGATTAGATAGAGTATTACTACTATCTGTGCCTACTTCAGTTACAGAGTGATACTAAGAAAGACAAGGAGGCAGTGCCATCTGTACATATATAATTCACAAGAAAAGACAAGGAGGCAGTGCCATCTGTACATATATAATTCACAAGAAAAGACAAGGAGGCAGTGCCATCTGTACATATATAATTCACAAGAAAAGACAAGGAAGCGGTACTATCTGTGATTATATGATTTACTTGGAAAAACAGGGACACAGTAATATCTGGGCCTACACTTAGGATGATACAAGAAAGGCAGAAAATAACAGAAAAATAGGGGTGTATATTTCCATGGTTACAGACTACAAACTAATCCTGCGTAGTCAGAATTTGAATAAACTGATACGGTATTATACATAATTGTAACTTGTTTTTTTTCCCTTTGATCAGATGTACAATATAAAATCCCCATACAGGAGACGAGTCCAGACCCACGAGCTGGGGCTTATACCTACCCGATATATGGTGAGAAGATAATATATATTTATTCCCTTATATAGCGCTATTAATTCCACAGCGCTTTACATACATCAATGACACTGTCCCCATTGGGGCTCACAATCTAAATTCCAGATCACTATGTCTTTGGAGTGTGGGAGGAAACCCACATACAAACTCCTCATAGATGTCTTAGGTGAGATTTAAACCCAGGATCCCAGGGCTGCAAGACTGCAGTGCTACCCACTGAGCCAGCACTAGACTGCAGTGCTACCCACTGAGCCAGCACAAGACTGTAGTGCTAACCACTGAGCCAGCACAAGACTGTAGTTCTAACCACTAAGCCAGCATAAGACTACAGTGCTAACTACTTAGCCACCACAAGACTGCAGTGATAACCATTGAGCCACCACAAGACTGCAGTGATAACTATTGAGCCACCACAAGACTGCAGTGATAACCATTGAGCCACCACAAGACTGCAGTGCTAACCACTGAGCCACCACAAGACTGCAGTGATAACCATTGAGCCACCACAAGACTGCAGTGATAACCATTGAGCCACCACAAGACTGCAGTGATAACCATTGAGCCACCACAAGACTGCAGTGATAACCATTGAGCCACCACAAGACTGCAGTGATAACCATTGAGCCACCACAAGACTGCAGTGATAACCATTAAGCCACCACAAGACTGCAGTGCTAACCACTGAGCCACCACAAGACAGCAGTGCTAACCACTGAGCCACCACAAGACAGCAGTGCTAACCATTGAGCCACCACAAGACTGCAGTGCTAACCACTGAGCCACCACAAGAGTGCAGTGCTAACCACTGAGCCACCACAAGACTGCAGTGCTAACCACTGAGCCACTGTGCCGCCCATTTCCAGGCTCTTTATCACAAAGTGCAGTTTTTGGAGCAGTTTTGGTGTCTCAAATGTGCAGTTTTTTTGTGACATGTAGCCTTAAGCCGGTATGGCTTCAATTTTCTCCCGACCATACACTTACCCTACAGTGACCACTACTGGAGAAATGTGGTATTGCAGGTCAGGCAGTCAAATATCTGATCATGTATTATACTACAGGCCGGTTTTCACCAAATGAGGGCAAATCCCCAAAACATTTTGACCCTTTATCAGATTATTATGCTTTTTGAACAGTATATCTGCCTTGACACAGTATATGGATGAGGCTACAACGATCCTAATGCATTATTTTTCTTGCTTTCTTTATTTTCAGATGCAGATTTTATAGAACTACTTCTTTATCGTCGTGTTGTGCCGCTGGATTTTATACAGGGCATTAAAGAAGGTGAGAATGTAAATGAGTATTATTAAGATGGTCATAACCAGGTCAGATGAATGATATACTGTAAATTATTTAAACAGGAGAGACAGTAAAGCAGTACTATCTGTGCCCACATCATTTTTAGAATTAGATACAGCAGTACTACTGTCTGTGCCTACTTCAGTTACAGAATGCTACTAGGAAAGACAAGGAGGCAGTACTATCAGTGCCTACATCATTTTTAGGATTAGATAAAGCAGTACTACTATCTGTGGGCTACTTCAGTTAAAGAATGATACTAAGAAAGACAAGGAGGCAGTACTATCTGTGCCTATGTCAGTTTTAGGATTAGATAAAGCAGTACTACTATCTGTGGGCTACTTCAGTTAAAGAATGATACTAAGAAAGACAAGGAGGCAGTACTATCTGTGCCTATGTCATTTTTAAAATTAGACGCAGCAGTACTACTATCTGTGCCTACTTCAGTTACAGAATGACACTAAGAAAGACAAGGAGGCAGTACGATCTGTGCTTACATCATTTTTAGAATTAGATGCAGCATTACTACTAGCTGTACCTACTTCAGTTACAGAATGCTACTAGGAAAGATAAGGAGGCAGTACTATCTGTGCCCACATCATTTTTAGAATTAGATAAAGCAATACTACTATCTGTGGGCTACTTCAGTTAAAGAATGATACTAAGAAAGACAAGGAGGCAATACTATCTGTGCCTACATCATTTTTAGGATTAGATAGAATAGTACTACTATCTGTACCTACTTCAGTTACAGAATGATACTAGGAAAGACAAGGATGTTGTACTATCAGTGCCCACATTATTTTTAGAATTAGTTACAGCAGTAGTACTGTCTGTGCCTACTTCAATTACAGAATGCTACTAGGATAGACAAAAAGGCAGTACTATCTGTGCCTACATCATTTTAAGGATTAGATAGAGTATTACTACTATCTGTGCCTACTTCAGTTACAGAGTGATACTAAGAAAGACAAGGAGGCAGTGCCATCTGTACATATATAATTCACAAGAAAAGAAAAGGAGGCAGTGCCATCTGTACATATATAATTCACAAGAAAAGAAAAGGAGGCAGTGCCATCTGTACATATATAATTCACAAGAAAAGACAAGGAGGCAGTGCCATCTGTACATATATAATTCACAAGAAAAGACAAGGAAGCGGTACTATCTGTGATTATATGATTTACTTGGAAAAACAGGGACACAGTAATATCTGGGCCTACACTTAGGATGATACAAGAAAAGCAGAAAATAACAGAAAAATAGGGGTGTATATTTCCATGGTTACAGACTACAAACTAATCCTGCGTAGTCAGAATTTGAATAAACTGATACGGTATTATACATAATTGTAACTTGTTTTTTTTCCCTTTGATCAGATGTACAATATAAAATCCCCATACAGGAGACGAGTCCAGACCCGCGAGCTGGGGCTTATACCTACCCGTTATATGGTGAGAAGATAATATATATTTATTCCCTTATATAGCGCTATTAATTCCACAGCGCTTTACATACATCAATGACACTGTCCCCATTGGGGCTCACAATCTAAATTCCAGATCACTATGTCTTTGGAGTGTGGGAGGAAACCCACATACAAACTCCTCATAGATGTCTTAGGTGAGATTTAAACCCAGGATCCCAGGGCTGCAAGACTGCAGTGCTACCCACTGAGCCAGCACAAGACTGTAGTGCTAACCACTGAGCCAGCACAAGACTGTAGTGCTAACCACTAAGCCAGCATAAGACTACAGGGCTAACTACTTAGCCAGCCCAAGACTGCAGTGATAACTACTGAGCCACCACAAGACTGCAGTGATAACCACTGAGCCACCACAAGACTGTAGTGATAACTATTGAGCCACCACAAGACTGCAGTGATATTCATTGAGCCACCACAAGACTGCAGTGATAACCACTGAGCCACCACAAGACTGTAGTGATAACTATTGAGCCACCACAAGACTGCAGTGATATTCATTGAGCCACCACAAGACTGCAGTGATAACCACTGAGCCACAAGACTGCAGTGATAACCATTGAGCCACCACAAGACTGCAGTGCTAACCACTGAGCCATCACAAGACTGCAGTGATAACCATTGAGCCACCACAAGACTGCAGTGATAACCATTGAGCCACCACAAGACTGCAGTGATAACCATTGAGCCACCACAAGACTGCAGTGATAACCATTAAGCCACCACAAGACTGCAGTGCTAACCCCTGAGCCAGCACAAGACTGCAGTGCTAACCACTGAGCCACCACAAGAATGCAGTGATAACCATTGAGCCACCACAAGACTGCAGTGATAACCATTGAGCCACCACAAGACTGCAGTGATAACCATTGAGCCACCACAAGACTGCAGTGCTAACCACTGAGCCACCACAAGAATGCAGTGATAACCATTGAGCCACCACAAGACTGCAGTGATAACCATTGAGCCACCACAAGACTGCAGTGATAACCACTGAGCCACAAGACTGCAGTGACAACCATTAAGCCACCACAAGACTGCAGTGCTAACCATTGAGCCACCACAAGACTGCAGTGATAACCACTGAGCCACAAGACTGCAGTGATAACCATTAAGCCACCACAAGACTGCAGTGCTAACCATTGAGCCACCACAAGACTGCAGTGCTAACCACTGAGCCACCACAAGACTGCAGTGCTAACCATTGAGCCACCACAAGACTGCAGTGCTAACCACTAAACCACCGTGTCATCCATAGATAAAACACATAAGACAGTTCTGTTCCAACCTTCCCAACACATCACAATTGTGATTATTTGGAAAATCTCAGAATTAACTTTTATATTTTTCTCCTTTGTTTCTATAGTTGCAGACGATCCTAAACAACGTGACGGACCGACCAACTTCAGATTCTTTAGGAGCAAAGTAGTAAATGGTGAGAAAACAGCAGTAAGGGACACAGAGCGCGAAAAACAAAGCAAAAAGCCCATGGCTGATCCCTTAGATCCATACAGCCAATGGGAGAGGGGTTAAGATTAAGTTGTCCTGTCCCCTCTCTTCTAATTGGTCCCATCCTACAGCAGCTACATAAAATGGCCATATATGGGCGTTCTCTACCTGATCGGGCTCTGCATGGGCGGTCCTTAGCTTTCTTTTTGTCACTGTCTCCTCCCACGCGGAATTGAAACATCAAGAAAGCAATAACCTTTAACTTTTATTCACTTTGCTTGTCTCCTACAGACTGCCATTTAACCATTATTGTGACTGTAGTCACCCATAATTTTGTGCCGGCCCCTCTGCAGATCTGTAGGAGCCCCGCGGTTACAGACCACAGCCTTTCTGTCAGGTGTTACTGTCTTCTTTTAAGTTATCGACTAATATAAACTTCTATTTTTTCTATTCAGATCTAAAAGCAAAGGTAAAATTCCAAAATAGTCGTCTGGAATCTGCAAAGATCGTGCTGCGCAAAGGTAATAATGTTGGATTCAAAGCAGTGCATTGTGGGAGCTCGGATTTTATGTTTTCATTTTATTTTCAGCGTGAATAGAGAAGAAAAAAGTGACGCAAGTTGTTTTTAATTCATAAAGGGACGATTAAATAAAAATGACCTATGGTAACTGCCTCTAATAACCCCAGAAGCTTTTTTTTTTTATTATTAACCTGCAGTACCCACTTTGGCCACTAAGTGGCAGCACATGTTGCAGGATTCACAAAGTAAGAGATGCAATCGCTTTATCAAGGGGTGGAGACGTGATGGGAAGCTTCTGGGCCAAATATATAGTCATGGCCAAAAGTTTTGAGAATGACACCAAAATTCTACTTTCACATGATCTGTTGCCCTCTGGTTTTTAATTGTGTTTGTCTGATGTTTACATCACATACAGAAATATAATTGCAATCATATTATGAGACCAAAAGGTTCTATTGACAGTTAGAATGAGTTAATGCAGCAAGTGAATATTTGCAGTGTTGCCCCTTCTTCTTCAGGACCTCTGCAATTCTCCCTGGCATGTTCTCAATCATCTTCTGGAGCAAATCCTGACTGATAGCTGTCCATTCTTGCATAAGCAATGCTTGCATTTTGCCAGAATTTGTTGGTTTTTGTTTGTCCACCCGTCTCTTGATGATTGCCCACAAGTTCTCAATGGGATTAAGATCTGGGGAGTTTCCAGGCCATGGACCCAAAATCTCTATGTTTTGTTCCATAAGCCATTTAGTGATCACCTTTGCTTTATGGCAAGGTGCTCCATCATGCTGGAAAAGGTATTGTTGGGCGCCAAACTGCTCTTGGACAGTTGGGAGAAGTTGCTCTTGGAGGACA
This sequence comes from Anomaloglossus baeobatrachus, assembly GCF_048569485.1. Classification (NCBI taxonomy): domain Eukaryota; kingdom Metazoa; phylum Chordata; class Amphibia; order Anura; family Aromobatidae; genus Anomaloglossus; species Anomaloglossus baeobatrachus. The sequence goes on along the minus strand of NC_134359.1, from coordinate 291,353,787 downwards.
TTCTGGTGCCATTCTTTATTCATGGCTGTGTTTTTAGGCCAGACTGTGAGTGGTGCGATTCCCTTGGCTGAGCAGCAACCCCACACATGAATGGTTTCAGGATGCTTAACAGTTGGCATGAGACAAGACTGGTGGCAGCGCTCGCCTCTTCTTCTCCTAATAAGCTGTTTTCCAGATGTCCCAAACAATCGAAAAGGGGATTCATCTGAGAAAATGACTTTACCCCAGTCCTCAGCAGTCCACTCCCTGTACCTTCTGCAGAATATCAGTCGGTCCCTGATGTTTTTTTCTGGACAGAAGTGGCTTCTTTGCTGCCCTCCTTGAAACCAGGCCTTGCTCAAGCAGTCTCCGCCTCACAGTGCGTGCAGAAGCCCTCACACCAGCCTGCTGCCATTGCTGCGCTAGCTCGCCACTGCTGGTAGTCCCATCCCGCAGCTGAAACAGTTTTAAGATACGGTCCTGGCGTTTGCTGGGCCTTCTTGGGCGCCCTGGAGCCTTTTTGGCAACAATGGAAGCTGTCTCCTTGAAGTTCTTGATGATGCGATAGATTGGTGACTGAGGTGCAATCTTTGTAGCTGCGATACTCTTCCCTGTTAGGTCATTTTTGTGCAGAGCAATGATGGCTGCACGTGTTTCTTTAGAGATAACCATGGTTAACTGAAGAGAAACAATGATACCAAGCACCAGCCTCCTTTTAAAGTGTCCAGTAGTGTCATTCTTACTTAGTCATGACTGATTGATCGCCAGCCCTGTCCTCATCAACACCCACACCTGTGTTACTGGAATAATCACTAAAACAATGTTAGCTGCTCCTTTTAAGGCAGGAATGCAATGATGTTGAAATGTGTTTTGGGAGTTAAAGTTCATTTTCTTTGCCAATATTGACTTTGCAAGTAATTGCTGTTAAGCTGATCACTCTTTATGACATTCTGGAGTATATGCAAATTGCCATTAGAAAAACTGAAGAAATAGACTTTGTGAAAATTAATATTTGTAGCATTCTCAAAACTTCTAGCCATGACTATGTGGCGCCCTGGCCTAGCCAGGTCGTCACAGATAACACACAAACACCCCACCCCCACTAGACAGTAACATTAGCCAAAGACAAAATCCTTGTTGCCTCCCTCCAGGGTCTGATGTCCACACCAAGTGGGGCGGAGCCAAGCGGTTGGCCCCGCCCACTGAGGAGTTCACAGGCCTGGAGGCGGGAAAAGTGACAGTTGCGTTGAGGAGGTTGAAGTGAGAGGAGTGAACACTTGGATGTCTGGGTTTGTGGCCCAGGCACTGACAGCAAGGTTGGCAGACGGTGGTGGCCGTCTGCAGGAGTGGTGAATCGACGCGGAACCGTAGGACCGGGGTCGGGCGTTGGCCCGCCAGTACCGACCGGGGAGCGAAGTGAAGCCAGCACACACAGGCAGGGCCATCGGACCCTGACCAGGCTTGGAGCCGCCGACAATAGTCAAATCCGAGTGCGACCGGAACCCCAGGGGTTTCCTAGCAGCCAAAGACCCGATTGAAGGCAACCGCCCACACCGTGAGGGTAACAGCTACCGCCTAAGGCTAGAGACCCAAGGGCCAGCGCCTGCGGGCAAACGGGCTCCTCCAGTACCCATACACCGGGGAGCGGACTACCGTTGGGAATCCATCGTAGTCAAACAAGTACACAAAGGTGCAGGGAAAGACAGCCGCCATCACCTGTCCGGGGAGGGACACAGCAGCCGGCTGTGGGACCCGTCCATCCAGCCGTCTGGTTTACCGAGGACTTTGTGCATCTCTTGCTGAGTGAGTACACCCGTGCCATCCGACACCGCGCCGCACTGTCCCTGCAACCCTGCACCTCACCGACCCTGTCCTCCCCGTCACTCCACCGGGCCCCGGGACCACCGACCCCTACCGACGGAGGGGGAAAACAACATCCCAGCTGCTCCCTACCATCGCTCCCGGGATCCCCGTCACCAGCAGCGGTGGTGCCCATCTTCACCACAACCCGTGGGTGGCGTCACGGACTAAATCCCTCAAACCAACCACCCCTTTCACTCACGGGCGAGGAGCGCCGTTTGAGTCCCCGGATCCGGCCCACCGCTCGAGCCACCGAGCAGCAGCAGCCGCAGCAGCGCCGGACCCGAGCGTTAGCGAGCGAAGCGCAGTGGCGTCCTCCCCGCCCGCGACAACTGTACACTCAGCTTTATATATTAGACAAACCATTATAATGGCTATAACCAACTACTCTCACAGTATCTGTATAAACACAGGTCTAAAAAGAACAAGATCTTTCAGTTTAATACCCACCAAATACCATGTCAGAGGCTCAGTACTCAGATGTGTGTTTCACCATTTAAAGCTTCATCAGGAGGACAGGTACCCAGCACTATTGAATGTAGTTGTAATTTGTAATGGGTGTCATGATCGAGTGTTGGATATTTTTAGTTGCAAACTAACTTGATTATGACTTTGGAATAGTAGTGTAGGGTTTCTATAAAGCAAACATGCACAACCCCAGTCCTCAGGAGCCACCAACAGTGCACAGTTTCTGGATTTCCTTAGCATTGCACAAATGTTGGAATCATCATCTGTGCAATACTAAGGAAATCCTGAAAATATGAACACATGAAGAAATTAACTTGTTGATATGGGGTTAATACGCAGGATAATAGGGTTTCGAACATGCCCAGCACTGGCACAGAGAGCCCCACTGCCAAGAGGAAATTAACTTTTTTTCCCCCTGGCAGCATTTGGGATTTAGTCATTGGGGTGGCGCCTGCACGGGTTTAGTCACTGCTCAGCGTATAGTGAGCGGCAGCTGTAATTGTGCATCTGGCATTGACTGACAGCTCGCTCTGCATTGGGGCCGGCTGTCAGTCAGTGCCGGCAGCACAGTCATAGCCGCCGCTCAATATACACTGACGGGCTGGCGCCTCTCCTGAAACACAAATGCTGCCAGGAGGAATAAAGTTGATTTGCTAATTGCAGATTCAGAACACTATTAACCTGCAGATTAACCCAATATCAGCAGTTTAATAGCAATTTTTTTTTACATGACAGTTTCCCTTTAAGAGATCATTTTTTCTACTATTTCTACCATGGAATAATATATTTATATTTCATTTCTTACAGCTTTTAAGAATATTTTTTGCTGTTGTACCTACCCTGCTGGTGAGTTCTCTCTTCATTTTAGAGTTTTATATTCTTAACCTCCTTAATGGAGACACATTCATCTGCATAGGAGCTGCAGACAAAAAACGGTAGGAGACCACAGTCCTGCACTTATACGCTGCATTGACTGCAGTTTCCATTCATTGACAACAGAGCACTTTTTAAAATGCAAAATAAAAAGTATAAAAGTTGATGAAGACTATAGTCTTCTACCGTAATGCGTTTACAGCTCCTGTACACAATTATATGTCGTCACGGTAACAGACAACAATCTTGCAGCCATGTGTTCACCTCTCCCTTTCTAAATGAGGTGGTGATGGGGGGGTGAAGAAAAAAAAAAACCATGACAGCAGGATCTGACTACACAGAGATTATTTGTAGTCTGTAACCATGGAGACGCCTGGATACAATATTAAACCTTTCTATTTTACGTTCACAGATGAAATTGAAGATGACAATTCGGTATATGTGCCTAAAAAGAAGGATAGGAAAATCAATGCTTTTGGAGCGGGAGCTAATATTTACTTTTATGGTGAGCAACGATAAAATTAGGCTCCTTTCAGAAACAGCTTGATGTCACCAAATTTCTACCCCTCCCCCCCCCGGGGTATATTTTACAGTTTGGGGCAAATATGGTAATCACAAACATTTTTTTTTTCAATAAAAAGAGGTGGAGATGGGGTTAAAAAAAAAAAAATCATGATGACAGCAGGCTCTGACTACACAGAATTTATTTGTAGTCTGTTACCATGGAGACACCTTGATACAATTTTAAATCTTTGTATGTTCACAGGTGGAACTGAGGACGATTTTATGTGCGAGCGTATAAAGAAGAATAATCAATACAATCCCGTTGGTGCGGGAGTTAATTTTGACTTTCCTGGTGAGCATGCCCATGACGAGTAGAAAATTAACCTCCTTAAAGACACTAGTACACTTCAACTTCCTTATGGTACTTCGGCACCCGGCCATTAGCAGGTTGTCTCCACTCATTAAAATGGGAAGAAGACCAATCTGGAGTCCGCTCCCCAGAGGAGCCCTCATTAAAGCTGCCAGAACCTCTACGTACATACATTCTTGGGTTGTATTCTGCAGGCTTTGGTTGGATGGTGTCCTGTCCACCACTAGGGCGATGCCCAAACAAGTTGGAAAAATGAATCCCATAATTTCATCAGCAGAATCCTAGGCTGACACTTGGGTTAAAGAGCCTGAGCTCTTCGCTGGAGCTGCTCACACTACAAACGCTGCTGCAGCAGAGTGTATCTGCTCTACAGACATGTTTACTTCTTCATTCCGGCTCACAGTGGCTATGCATTTGTGTGCTGATTAACCCTTTTTCTGCTGTAAGCATAAGGAACTCTTCTCTGTAGTTGTCCACACTACTAGCACTGTTGCAACAAAGTGTATCTTCTCTACAAACAAGTTTGCTTAGGCTGCTTTCACACTACGTTTATTTAACATGCGTCCTGAACTTTTTTTGCTGCAAAAGCGGATCCTGCTTTTACAGCAAAAAACGCATGTAAACGCATGTCTTACTTTGCAGGATCCTGTCACTGGATGTTTAGGGGCGGGCATTGGAGTCATGTGATCGGGAGTGAGGGGAACTAAACGTGCCAAACTGGGAGCCGGCTTCTGACAGCTGCAGACGCTCGTAACCAAGGTAAACATCGGGCTTGGATACCCGATATTTATCTTGGTTACGAGCGTCTGCAGCTGCTAGGATCAGGGCTGCCTGCACACGTAACCAACGTAAACATTGGGTAACTAAGAGAAGTGGTTACCCGATATTTACCTTGGTTACGAGTGTCCGCAGCTCTCAGGTGGGAGAGAGGGAGGAGAGGAAGGGGGAAAGACAGAGATAGAGAGGGTGAGGGAGGGAGGAGGAGAGAGAGACAGATCACGCGAGACTGGTTCTGGGCATGCTCAGTACTTTCTGGGCATGCTCAGTACAAAAGCAGGATCCTGTTACAACGCAACTCAACGCATTCTGCTAGGCAGGATCCAGCACTCATTGAAATGCATTGCAGCTCGCGGCGCAATGTGAAGGATCCTGTGAGATGTGTTATTTTGACAAAGGTAAAAAACGCTACAAGTAGCGTTTTTGAAACCTGTTAAAATAACGCAAAAGTACGGATCCTCTGTCTAACGCACGCAAACGCATGCGAACGCCGGTGGACGCGAGTCCATTGCAAATGCATTGAAGTTAAAACGCATTTGCACTGGATCCGTTTTTCCGCTAAAAAAACGTTATGGACGGATGTTAAATAAACGTAGTGTGAAACCAGCCTTATTCACTCCGGCTGCCAGTAATGATACATTTGTTTACTGAATAATTTCTGCTGGTGGCATGATGAACTCTTCTCTGTAGTTGTCCACACCACTAATGCGGGCTTTACACGAGACGATAGATTGTGCGATATGTCGTCGGGGTTAAGGTTTTCGTGACGCACATCCGGCATAGCGCACGACATCTTCTCGTGTGACACCTCTGAGCGACGCAGTATCGCTCACAAATCGTGAGTCGTGTGCTCGTCATTAACTTTCATAATCTCGTTTATTTTCATGGGTGCAGGTTGTTCATCGTTTCCATGGCATCACACGTTGCTCCGTGTGACACCACGGGAACGATGAACACAGCGTACCTGCGTCCCACAGCACCCGGCTGTTTAATGGAAGGAAGGAGGGGGGCGGGATGTTTACATCCCGCTCATCTCCGCCCCTCCGCTTCTATTGGCTGGCCTCTGTGTGACGTCGCTGTAACGCCGAACGTCCCTCCCACTTCAGGAAGTGGACGTTCGTCGCCCACAGCTAGTTCATCCGTAAGGTAAGTACGTGTGACGGAGTTAAACGAGTTTGTGTGCCACGGGCAGCGATTAGCCCGTGACGCAAAAACGACGGGGGCGGGTACGATCAATTGTGAAATCGCACAATCGGTCGTCCCGTGTAAAGCAGGCTTTACACTGTTGCAACAAAGTGTATCTTCTCTACAAACAAGTTATTCACTCCGGCTGCCAGTAATGATACATTTGTTTACTGAATAATTTCTGCTGTAAGCATAAGGAACTCTTCTCTGTAGTTGTCCACACTACTAACACTGTTGCAACAGAGTGTATCTTCTCTACAAACAAGTTTGTTATTCACTCCAGCTGCCCGTAATGATACATTTGTTTACTGAATAATTTCTGCTGTAGGCATGATGAACTCTTCTCTGTAGTTGTGCACACTACTAAAGCCCCTGTCACACACAGCGAGATCACTGAAAATTCACAGGTTTTGTGACGTATCAGCGACCTTGCCAGCGATATCGCTGTGTGTGACAAGCAGCAGTGAGCGGGCCCCTGCTGCGAGGTCGCTAATCGTTACAAAACTATCAGGACCATTTATTGCTCGTTGGTCTCCCGCTGTGCAGCACGCATCGGCATGTGTGACGGCGGGTGACCAACAATCTGAATGTGCAGGGAGTCGGCGTCTGGCAGCCTGTAAGCAGCGGTACGCTGGTAACCATGGTACACATCGGGTAACTATGCAAAGCGCTTTGCTTAGTTACCCGATGTGTACCATGGTTATCAGCGTACGCCGGTTACAAGTTGCCAGATGCCAGCTCCCTGCACACGTAGCCAGGGTACACATCAGGTAACTATGAAAAGCGCTTTGCTTAGTTACCAATGTGTACCATGGTTACCAGCGTACGCCAGTTACAGGCTGCCAGACGCCAGCTCCCTGAACACGTAGCCAGAGTATACATTGGGTAACTATGCAAAGCGCTTTGCTTAGTTACCCAATGTGTACCATGGTTACCAAGCACAGCGTCGTTACATGGGTTGCTGGTGGCTGGTGGTTGGTCTCTGATTGCTGTGGAAATCTGCCTGATTGGACCCTAACACTGTGACTGGACCCTAACACTGTTGCAAAAAAGCGTATCTTATCTATGCATTTGTTTGCTGATTAACTCTTTTTCTGCTGTAAGCATAATGAACTCTTCTCTGTACCTGTTCACACTACTAACACTGTTGCAACAGAGCGTATCTTACGTACAAACAAGTTTGCCTGTTCAGGGCTTTCATCAGTACTCAAAATTGGTTGATTCCATATTGATTGTCACTCATCATTTTCTAAAACAGAAAATGTTAAAAAATTAACAAAAACATTCAAACATTTTTTTTTTCTTACTAAGAAAGTCATTTGAAAATGTTTTTACAAATCTTTTAATTTTTTCTTTTTTAAAATTTACAGATGAATTGCTAAGTTTTCCTGTCCAGGAAACTAGTCCGGTCTCGGCACAGCTAGAAGATCGGAATTTTAACAGCATCAATAAAATTTCTAACTAATCGCGCGAGAATGTGGTTTCACATTCTCATTGACAAAATTCATAAATTACGTTACTATTAAAATAATCTTTACAAATTTTATATTTGTTTTATTTTTAAAGGGGCAGAATTGGTGCAAACCTCGCCTGAGTGCTCGGGACTGTCTAAAACATCCGAAAACTATACTTTGACACCTCTTTTATACCTTCATATCGTCTTGTTGACATTTTTTTGTACTTGGGGTAAAGTCGCCCCCTGCTTGTTCAGGATGATTTTGAGTAGGCACTGTCTACCCATAGTTCTTAGGCGGGGGCGGATCAGGACTGGGTGCTCTATCCCCACCCCTGCTTATGTGTAAACCATAGGCACAATGAATTCTGGGTGTGCAGGTTATACTACAGGAGCATATATAGAAGCACATACATACATACATTATATATATACATATACATTATATATATATATATATATATATATATATATATATATATAATGTGTATATATATATATATATATACTGTATCTATATACTGTGTGTGTGTGTATATATGTATATATATATATATATATATATATACACACATATACACAGTACAGACCAAAAGTTTGGACACACCTTCTCATTCAAAGAGTTCTCTTTATTTTCATGACTCTGAAAATTGTAGATTCACATTAAATGCATCAAAACTATGAATTACCACCTGTGGAATGAAATACTTAACAAAAAAGTGTGAAACATCTGAAAATATGTCTTATATTCTAGGTTCTTCAAAGTAGCCACCTTTTGCTTTGATTACTGCTTTGCACACTCTTGGTATTCTCTTGATGAGCTTCAAGAGGTAGTCACCGGAAATGGTCTTCATTTCACAGGTGCGCCCTGTCAGGTTTATTAAGCGGGATTTCTTGCCTTATAAATGGGGTTGGGACCATCAGTTGTGTTGTGCAGAAGTCTGGTGGATACACGGCTGATAGTCCTACTGAATAGACTGTTAGCTGGTTTTTCTTGCCATAATACAAATTCTAAGTAAAGAAAAACGAGTGGCCATCATTACTTTAAGAAATGAAGGTCAGTCAGTCCGAAAAATTGGTAAAACTTTGAAAGTGTCCCCAAGTGCAGTGGAAAAAAACATCAAATGCTACAAAGAAACTGGCTCACATGAGGACCGACTCAGGAAAGGAAGACCAAGGGTCACCTCTGCTGCGGAGGATAAGTTTATAGAAGTCACCAGCCTCAGAAATCGCAGGTTAACAGCAGCTCAGATTAGAGACCAGGTCAATGCCACACAGAGTTCTAGCAGCAGACACATCTCTAGAACAACTATTAAGAGGAGACTTTGTGCAGCACGCCTTCATGGTAAAATAGCTGCTAGGACAGGCAACAAGCAGAAGAGACTTGTTTGGGCTAAAGAATACAAGGGATGGACATTAGACCAGTGGAAATCTGTGCTTTGGTCTGATGACTCCAAATTTGAGATCTTTGGATCCAACCACCGTGTCTTTGTAGAAAAGGTGAACGGATGGACTCTACATGGCTGGTTCCCACCGTGAAGCATGGTGAAGGAGGTGTGATGGTGTGGGGGTGCTTTGCTGGTGACACTGTTGGGGATTTATTAAAAATTGAAGGCATACCGAACCAGCATGGCTACCACAGCATCTTGCAGCGGCGTGCTATTCCATCCGGTTTGCGTTTAAGTTGGACCATGATTTATTTTGCAACAGGACAATGACCCCAAACACCTCCAGGCTGTGTAAGGGCTATTTGACTAAGAAGGAGAGTGATGGGGCGTTACGCCAGATGACCTGGTCTCCACAGTCACCAGACCTGAACCCAATCGAGATGGTTTGGGGTGAGCTGGACCGCAGAGTGAAGGCAAAAGGGCCAACAAGTGCTAAGCATCTCTGGGAACTCCTTCAAGACTGTTGGAAAACCATTTCCGGTGACTACTTCTTGAAGCTCATCAAGAGAATGCCAAGAGTGTGCAAAGCAGTAATCAAAGCAAAAGGGGGCGACTTTGAAGAACCTAGAATATAAGACATATTTTCATTATATATAGTATTTTTTTTTTAATTTTTTTTTTTTTTTGCAATGCAGAAAGTTCTTTGTGAGTTCCTTAAAAAAAGCAGATGTCTTAGTGAAATTCTGCAATGTGCAAAGAACACATTTTTTGAAGAACTACCAAAAATATAAGCCATGAGTCAAAAGTCCCGAGGCAGCCAAATTCCGTGTTTTTCACTTCCGTTTTTCTTCTCCACTTCATCAAAAATTTGTTTTTTCTTTTTCAGTCCCAGACGTAGTGTAGATTTTAATTTCACCATTCATTTAATGTAAAGTACTGAAAAATGGGGGACAATTCCATGTAGAATGGTTGAAAAAGACAATTCTGCCCCTGTTATTTGGATTTTGTTTTTATGATGTTCATTGTGCAGTAAATTTGACCTGATCAGTTAATTCTTCGTGTCAGTATGATTATAATGATACCAAACTTGCATAGTTTTTGAACATTTATTTAAGTGGAAAGAAGGAAAAAGATGTAGGCCATGGGGACCTTCATCAGGTCTCTGACTACCATGACAACCCAGCAGCACGATGAGGATGTTGATGGGAGCCGCTGTACATGATTTAACTGCTACTGTCAGGGATTGGAGAAAAATAAGTGAGAAATCAGGCAGAGGGAAACATAGAAGTATTGTGCTGAGCTTTCTGACAAGTCTTTTACCTCACCCTTGTTACATATCTACACAAACACGGGTGCAGGAAAAAAATAAAGCCTACTACACTGAAACCTAATCCACTGTCACAAGTGTGTCACATCCAGCTGAGACTTTTGCAGTATCTGGGATTAGAAGGTCACAACAATTAGCGTTTTGTAGGTCCTCTTTACCATGAGTAGAGCGGATTTATTTTCATTTGGTCTTGAAGGGGATAAGATTTCCCTTTTTGATCCTGCTGAGATTCTATATAGCTCAATCTCAGTTGCTATACCTTGCTGTCACTCCCTTTCATTATACTTACTCTCCAATATGCCAGTTATAGTTCTTCTATACTGACCTCCCAGGAGAAGTTGTTTGTGTAGAAGCTGTGTAGTTCCATTTCTTGTTTTATTCCCATTTGTTTGTCTTTCTCCCCGTATTGTCTTATCATAGTACTAAGACTAGTGTCATGCTGCCCAACTCACTAGCCAGGGGTAGCTGTCATGGCCGGGGATAGAACATAGGTCATACTGGCCATAAAGAACAACACACAGGAAGGGGGAAGACATGCCTTATAGTTGGGGAACGGGGGAAGTGGTGACCCCTGACTATGACCTGCAGCTCACCCTCACAGTCCTAACAGACCCTATACAGGTTACGCACCTGTCGACTAGCTGGAATACCTGGGGCTCTATTTCACCCTAGCAAATGGGCCCTAAATGAGGATGGAGGGTATGAGCTCTTTGTCAACACCACTATCACTAAAGGAGGACACAAGGGAACAATACATGGGAAACACAACAGCTATCACCAAAGCCCTCGTAGGTAGCAAAGACAACACTTATCTGAGCTGTAGCAACCACAGGAGTCTGGAGCAACAGAACAACACGACTTCTCCACAGCTCAGTCAGGAACAAACTATAAACTGCACCCAAATATCCTCAGAGTAAGGTTTATAAAGGAAGTCAGAGGCTGGCAACAGAGAGGAAAAACTGACAGATTCCCAGGGTCCTAGAGTCCGCAGCTGCAGAAACAGGGAACTGTCAGATAACAACATGCGCTGCCAATCTCTGGAATTTTCTTACACTCGCTGCCACAGGATTGTCAGCCGGCCTTGACACATCTGTGACACTAGCCCAGGGTCAGCAAGGGCTTAGGCATATGATCGCACACATGGGGGAAGGACCCATCTACTGATGATAGGGAGTGTAGGTTTCAGTCTAGAGGTGAGTGTTTAGGGGTCATTCCTACCAACTTGTTTTATCACTAGTCCCCCTGTGCACCTTTTTCCCTTCCTTTGCGCCTCACAACGAGTGTCATTCTATTCGATTGTGACACCCACACCCTTCTGGTTCCTGTACAGACTAGAATAACCTTAGCCACACAACTAAAAACCACTGCTCATACATGGCTCCCTAAAAGGCCATCAAGCTGTTTCTCTTTCCTCCTGAGGAACCAGAGGAAAGGTCATAACACACGATGAAACAAGAGAAGGAAAGTGTGCAGGGGTAGATAAAAATCCAAGTTGAGGAAACATTAGCACATGCACAAGGGGAAAAAGAATAATAATAATAAATGAAAGCAAGGACATCCTAACAGAAAAAAGAAGATTGGTGTAGGGAATGAGAAAACAGAGCAATAAGAACACTGGTCTCTGTTTAACAGGCAAAATTCCTTAGTTGTTGTACTGGAACTCCTTAGTAGAGAAACCATAGATATCCACAAATTAAGTTATGTGTAATAATGAGAAATGACACAGGGAAAAACTATTGAACACATGAGGAAAGAGAGGTGAAAAAAGCCATGGGAAGTCCTGACACCAGCTGAAATCTATCACTAATTAGAAACCATTCCTGCCACTCAATAAAAAATATTAGCTGGTTCAACTGATGCCTATAAAAAGGTGTCTCATTACTAAGCCGCCACACAAAAAACATCTCATGATGGGTAAAACCAGTGAGCTGCCTCAAAACCTTATTGTTTCAAAACATACAGAAGTCATCAGTTACAGAAGAATTTCTAAACTACTTAAGGTCCCAGTAAGCACTGTTGGGGACATAATCCAGAAGTGGAAATAACATAATTTTTCAATAAACTGGCCAGGACCAGGTGCCCCCCCACAAGATTTCAGACAAAGGAGTGAATAGAATTACCAATAGAGTTGTCCAAGAGCCAAGGACACCTGTAGAGAATTACAGAAAGATCTAGAATCAACAAGTGCAATTGTTTCAAACAAAACAATATGTAATGCACTCCCCTTCCATGGCCTGTATGCACGCTCCTGTATGCACGCTCACCACATAAAACTCCATCGCTGAACAAAAAAACAGGTTCAAGAGCATTTACATTTTGCTTAACAGCATTTAGGCAAGTCTGTGAAATACTGGGAGAATATATTCTGATCAGATGAGACCAAGGTTTTGGAGGTCATAATACACACCATGTTTGGAGGCCAAAAGGCAAATCACTCCAGTGAAGTGTGGAGGTGGGAACATCATGGTGTGGGGCTGGTTTTCAGCAGATGGCTCTGGCAAACTTCATATAAGAACCAGAAAGGACAGGAGTTTTTGCAAGGCAGAATAAAGAATTTTATTGATACACAAATCACAAGTAAACACATATGAAAAAACACGTAAAGGTTAAAATAGTGCTATAGGGGGGAGACACCCAGAGATGTGTGGGACAGAGGACAGAGAAGCACGCTCATATAAATATCAGAAACATGGGTATATACATCAGGCTTAAATAAGTTATAAAGTGCAATCATATAATAAGCCTTACTTCAATTGCTTACCCATTGTTAAAAGAGCGTCGCTAATGCGTTGCTAAAACGTCCCACAAGTCAGAAAATCCCATCCAACGCGCGTTTCGCGTCGCACATCTCAGCTTCCTCAGGGCGGGTTGGGCTGAGGGCTGAGATGTGTGACGCGAAACGTGCGTTGGATGGGGTTTATTGATTTTTGTATCAATAAAATTCTTTATTCTGCCTTGCAAAAACTCCTGTCCTTTCTGGTTCTTATGCTATTATGGAGTGGTCTTTTTGAGATTTAGATAAAAAATGACTGAGATGTGTATTCTGTTCAAATTTATAATACTCAAACTTCATATAATTGAAGGAAGGATGAATGGACAAATGTACAGAGACATTCCTGATACAAGTCTGCTGCATGTGATCCTCTGGTTTGCATTTCTTCAGTCTTGTGTGTGTCTCTAGACAGATCTGATAAGGAGCGTTGGCGATCGGAACGTCTTTCTTGCAAACAGTCACTTTTCAAAGTAGTCAATAAGTAATGTTCCTCAAGTGGTTTCCTCACACAGATAATGCGACTTTGAAGATATCGTTGGTTACAAAATTGTCCCCATCAGGCTTCAGTTTGCAATTTCATTTCTGCCTTTTCGCACAAAGTTTCATGAAATAACGCTGCACAATCACCGATGTGCACACAAGTGACACAACTTCCATCATGTTGAGAAGGAAGCCGAGGGTTGTTTTGTCGGTACATGTGATGACAAAACCGAACAAGGTTTTGAGACAGTAAATAACCTTGTATGGTAGCCGAGCCTCTGAGAAGTAGATTGTGCATAATGGAGCATAGAGAGTATTAGGGAGTGTTCACACTTGTTTTTATTTTTGCTGAGTTTTTGGAGCAGGAAATTTCCAAAAAACATGAGTTTTGATTCTAGATTTGGAGACATTTTGCCCCAAAAATGCAACAAAAAACCCCCCAAAAAACTCAGTGTGAACACAATCACCGAAACAAGCGTGAAGACGGACTTAAAGAACGCAATGTAAAAATGACTTGGTGGTTACTTGACCATTCTTCCTCCGCTTCCAAGCTCGCTTGTTCCAAAATTTGTACAGAAAAAAGGAAAAAGCAATGGAAAAAAAGATGCTTTTTGAAAAACACAACCAGCATTTTCCTGAAGAGTGTTCTGCTTAAAAAAAAATCAGCGAGAACGGCGACATTTATAAGGCGTCTTTCCACATGTTCGTGCAAAACATGAACGTTTTGCAAGGTCCCTGGTGAAGGTGTGTATGTCCGTCCATTGGTGTGTTCTACATGTGCTATCCCGTGGTCCATCCGGATAGCACACGGACAGCATGAGCTGGTATACTTACCTGTTTCCGACGCTGTTTTTACTTCCAGGCCTACGGTGAGTGCAGTGAATATTCATGAGCATAATGAGCGGTCCTGGAAGTAACAGCAGCACTGGAGACAGGTAAGTATAAAAATTATTTTTATGTGCCCTGTGCTTTTTCTGGCATTTGTTATACTGATGTCTCATGGATCACATCAGTATGCAGTCCACATGACATCCGTGCTGCCAGCCGAAAACGGATATGTCGCCGTGTAGCGATCACGTATACATGGTCCTTGTGAAAACACAGATGTGACGCCCTGGCCTATCAGGTCGTCACAGGGTATTGTGCAGTCTGCCCTTATGCACAGTATCCACCTCCTCCTTGGTTACAGGTCCCTGACCTTTTGGTGTTGCTAAGAGCTAAGCTAATCAAAACCCTAGGAACACTCTGCACCACACCCACCAGACACCTCAGTGGACAGCCTGAAGGGAATAGGGCTGGCCACTAGGGGGGTTGGTAAGGGAGGGTCAGGAGTGTGAGGAGAGGGCAGTGTGTGTAGTGAGACCCTCAAGAGGAGAGGTCAGGAGCTGGGCTCCTCGGATACTAGGTGGCAGATGTTGGTCTGGGCCCGGTAGGAGCTGGAACCCTGGTCGCAGGGGATCGTGACAAGGGGCACAGCGTTGCCGAGGAGGACAGCCGGTGGCCTTGTGCCATCTCCGGGCAGGGGCCAGGGCATGATGAGGTATGTGGACCCTAGGCCGGGAAGTAGCTTCAAGCGTCCTGGTAATTTACCCGGTGAGAACGGAGCCTTCAAGATCCTTTCTCCACCTGCTCCAAAATCGGGGTACTAGTGCAACGAGGGGGGATAGGACTTTCCCAATCTACAGTCCAGAAAATCCCAAGCGTGAACCCTGAGAGCAAGCTCACTACGTTAGCCATATGGGTGAGCGGGACCCGACTAGTTTGAAACTACAGGGGCCAACAAGTAAAGACAGTGCCAAGGAAAAGGCCACAGGCTAACAAGCAACACCAACGGGCACGGGACCCCATCGTACTCCCTCCTTGCTGCAGCGGTGCTCAGAACTTTGGTTTACAAGTTGTCAGTGTCAGCCTTATTGGACTGAGTGACTACGCAGTGCCCCTTACCTCCCCCACTGGATCCCTACATCACCATCACCGAGCCCTCGGGCATTCCCCCTACCCACGGAGGGGTTAAACACCTGGCTACCATTTTATCGCCACTGGGTGCTCCCAACGGCAGTGGTGGTATCCCACCTTACCACACACCATGGGTGGCGTCACAGACTTTATATACACCACCATCCCCTGTATCCCCTTTTTGTTTTGCGTGGCCGCACGACCCTCGGGTCCAGAGACCCCTCGAGCCACCGCAAATCCAGATCCGAGCAGCAGCCCAGCTGCTGACCCAGGGGCGGTACACAGACGTGTGCACAAATCAAATTTTATTTTTTAAGGCGAGATTTTGTAGGAATTTTTTATTTCCAGAAGAACTTTCTGCAGTGGTTTTGGAACACTTTCATGTTGCATCCTTTTGATTGGACAGTGACTAGTTTGGAGCAGATTCCATCAGGCAACTCTCCAAAATACTGACGTGGACTTTCCCTTTTTTCCCACTAGGTGTTTTTCAAAACCATAGACGAGACTAGTCCAGCTTGTCCACCAGTTCTCCAGTTGATTGACAGGTCTCTCCCATGTGTGCAGTTAGCGAGGGACCTGTCAATCTCCTTGGACAGGGCCAGTAGGAGACAGTTGGTGGCAGAGATGGACTGATTTTGACCCTACCTAGAGTTCCTGTCTGACGAAATTTACATATGGCAAATTTGCTGTCACGCACGAGGTAGGAGATGTCCGTATAAACACGTGACAAACGCGATCAGACCAATGGGGCGTCTGACGCACTGCAAAAAACACTACAAAAAGGGGGGAACATGAGGGTCACGATACAATGTAGGTCTCTGCTGCTAGGGAGAGGGGTGAGGGGGAACCTCTTGGACTCACCTCAAGCTGACTCCTGAGCTCCCTAGTGTCCCTATACAGGTTCTTTCAACCTGTCGGCGAGCAGGATACCTGGGTTCCTCAGCTGGTCCTAAACTCACCCTGCCTAGTGAGTAGGCCAACGAGTACACTAGACTCGCCACGCTAATAAACACAGAAAGAAAAGACAAACGGGGGAATAAACAGAAGGATACAAAACACCAAACTGTCACAGTAGCAGATGGACTCTAAAGTAGCAGGTGGATGGGCACAGGACAAAACCTCAGCAGTTCCTTCCACCAGGATGGCCAGAGTAGAAATGATTCTAACAGCAGCAGGGTCTGCTGGGAAAGCTTCGGTATTTAACCTAAATGGGCGTAGGCCTAAAGCAGCTACAGCTGACCTGCCCTACTCTGAGCTGGTGGCAAAAAAACCTGAAATTAACTCATGAGACGCCAAAGGAAAGGAATCTTTAAATGAGGAGTCAAGATGGAGATGGGAGGCCCCAGTCCTAAGGCTGTCACTAGTCTCAACACAGCAGGGAGATGACCGTGATATTTGCTCCAAATTCGGTGGCAAAATTTGATTTTTACCAAATTTTTTTTTTTTAATGCAAATTGATATTCTTGGATCATTCCAGACCCCAAAGAATAAAACATTAAAATAAACTATACCCATCAGACCCTCGCCTGTGCTGCCGTGCATTCGGTGATATTTTTGGTGCCTACGGTGTTGACTAGATCTTGTGACATCAAGTTGGGCACAACATCATGACTTCACAAGGTGCATTTATTACTAAAGGCACCAAAGATGGCAGACATCGGGGATGTCTCAGCAAATCAGACCGGACTGGAGCAGACGACTGATCCACAGCAGCGCTGTGCAGAGGGACTGGTGAGATCTGCACATTTTTTTAACCCCTTACCGACACTCTGTAGGCCGGCAAAATAATGAATTTTAACTATTTCAATTATTTTGTAAAAATTTGAGGATAAATTGATTTGCCACAAATTGATTATCTCAACAATAGTTCTTTTACAAGGTCGGTAATCAGTGGCAGGAGCGCCCAATCTTAGTCATCAGCTCTGGAAAACATGTGAACTCGCATAACGCTCAGCCACACATTGATGACTTCTTCAGGAACAAATGATTCATTGTCAGCAACACTTCTCCATATAAAGAGGACGAGCTGCAAACACAACATGTGAAATGCCCGATCATTCACTTGTATGGGCCGTGAGCACAAGCCAATAAATCAGCACTGATTAGCCTGAATATATTTGACACTTTACATGTGCACCAAATCTGGCCGTCTAGGTGGACCCTTAAAACACTATCATTTTCAGTATTGTGTAGATGTAGAGTGATATCAATAAGATAGTGACCACCATAACAGGAATATGCAAATATCCAGAGAGCTCCATACAGTCCTCCTGGGGCATTTTGTACCTAATTTTCCAAAAACTTCAATTACATTTATACCGGTAGTTGCACTTGAAGAGAGTATGCAGGTACACAGCACATGGGGGACTGTGGAGTGGGCAGGAACATGGGGGATTGAGGAATGGGGGACTGAGGAGTGGGCAGGAACATGAGGGACTGAGGAGTGGGCAGGAACATGGGGGATTGAGGAATGGGGGACTGAGGAGTGGGCAGGAACATGAGGGACTGAGGAGTGGGCAGGAACATGGGGGATTGAGGAGTGGGCAGGAACATGGGGGATTGAGGAGTGGGCAGGAACATGAGGGACTGAGGAGTGGGCAGGAACATGGGGGATTGAGGAATGGGAGACTGAGGAGTGGGCAGGAACATGAGGGACTGAGGAGTGGGCAGGAACATGGGGGATTGAGGAATGGGGGACTGAGGAGTGGGCAGGAACATGAGGGACTGAGGAGTGGGCAGGAACATGGGGGATTGAGGAATGGGAGACTGAGGAGTGGGCAGGAACATGGGGGACTGAGGAGTGGGCAGGAACATGAGGGATTGAGGAGTGGGCAGGAACATGGGGGATTGAGGAGTGGGCAGTGTGGCGCCCCTAAGGCTTCAGTCGCACCTGATTTTAGGGGTAGTGCTAAACCTGGTTCCTGAGAGGGTCAGTACCGGTGTCACCACATACACACTCAAATACACATCAGGTTGCCCTTGTTCCCACTGGGAACTGGCCAGTGACAACGACAGTCAACGGCCCGACGATGAGCAGGTTAACGTCAACCTCCTGCCTGCCCCATGGGGCGCTACAGCAGGAACATGGAGGATTGAGGAGAGGACATGAGCAGGGGGATTGAGGAGAGGGCAGGAACATGGGGGATTAAGGAGTGGGCAGGAACATGGAGGACTGAGGACAGGGTAGGAAAATGGGGGACTGAGGAGTGGGAAGGAACATGAGGGATTGAGGAGTGGGCAGGAACATGGGGGATTGAGGAGTGGGTGGGCAAAGAGGAGATTGGAAAGTGACTTGGCGGACACATGGGAAATAGGTAGGAAATAGGTGGGAATATGGTGAGAGTGAGGAGCGGGTGGACACATATGAGTACCCTAAACCCAAACAGTACAATGACACACTGGTGGATAAACATATATACATCTATACAAATACATATACATATTTAAACATACAAACATATACAAATATTTACATAGACACACACACACACATATATATACACATACTTACAAATACACACACTCACACACACTCTCACAAATAGACAAACATATACACATTTATATGTGGCGCCCTGGACAAGCCAGGTCGTCACAGGTACTGCAACAACACACCCCACACCCCGAGACAGGCGCATCAGCCAGACACCAAATCCTTGCTGCCTCCCTCCAGGGGCTGATGTCCACACCAGGTGGGGTGGAGCCAGGCGGTTGGCCCCACCCACTGAGGAGTTCACAGTCCTGGAGGCAGGAAAGGAAGGCAGTTGAGTAAGGGAGGTCAAAGAGTGAGGAGTAAAGTGGTAGTAGAGGAGCAGACTGATCGTGTCCGGGTACGTGGCCCGGGCACCAAGAGCAAGGTTGGCAGACAGTGGTGGCCGTCTGCAGGAGAGGCAGATCAACGTGGAACCGTAGGACCGGGAACGGGCGGTGGCCCGCCGGTACCGAACCGGGGAAGTGAAGCCAGCACAAACCGGCAGGGCCTGCGGACCCCGACCAGGCTTGGAGTCGCCGTTAAACAGGTCAAATCCGTTAGTGACCGGAACCCCAGGGGTTTCCAAACAGCCAAGACCCGTTTGAAGGCAACCGTCCAAACAGCGAAAGGGAAATACAGCTACCGCCACAGCTAGAGTTCCCAGGGCCAGAGCCTGCAGGCAAAAGGGCTCCTCCGGCATATATCCACGCTGGGGAGCGGGATACCGGTGGGAAGCCATCTGGACCGAAGTTACACAAAAGGTGCATGGAAAGGCAGCCACCACCAACCGTCCGGGAGAAACCACAGCAGCCAGCTGCGGGACCCGTCCATCCAGCCGTTTGTTTTACCAGAGACTCTGCATCCATTCTTGGCTGAGTGAGTACCACCGTGCCATTCGGCACCGCGCTGCCCCCGCGACCCTGCACCTCACCAACCGCGCCCTCCCCGCCTCACCTCATGGGGCCCTGGGACAACCAACCCCTACCCATGGAGGGGGAAACAACATCCCAGCTGCTCCCTGCCATCGCTCCCGGGATCCCCGTCACCAGCAGCGGTGGTGCCCCAACCTCACCACAAACCGTGGGTGGCGTCACGGACCAAATCCCCAAACCAAACCACCCCTTTCACTCACGGGCGAGGAGTGCCGCTCGAGTCCCCGGATCTGGCCCACCGCTCGAGCCACAGAACAGCAGCAGCGCCAGACCCGAGCGTGGTGAGCGCAGCGCCCTCCCCGCCCGCAACATATACGTACACACATAGGCAAAATGACACTCACATTTATGGAGATATCAGGTAGGGGAGGGTGAACCCCACAGTCCGGACAGATATCTATCTCTTCTCTGTAGACTGTGATGATATCAGAGACCCCCCCCCCACCTGCAAAGCACTGAAATAGCCGTGCGTATATGCAAAGGGGTTCAGAGAAATCCCAGTAATTATTTTGCGGTTACAAATGAAATTCCCACACTGGTCTCTCCGTAGTAACACCAGCTAGACCAGTGGTTTACCAGAAAGGAAGCAATTATATTTGTGGTTAGAGCCATGAGATTGAAATTTTTGTTGTTCAGGTCTCCTGGATTTCGGAGATCGTTTCCCCCAGTTTATCGAGTTGTAGTTTAATTTCTAATTAATGTGAAAGAATAACTAAAATCCTGGGACCTTTTCGTCCAATCTTAAGGTAGGACCAGGCATCGAGTTCCTGTACTATATAAGTGGTACCCATGAAATCAGTATCTCCTACAGTCGAAGGTTCAAACAAAAGTCATCGGTTGGCTTACCCCTCTCTTGTCCAAATCCTTTGCTCCAAGAGACAAAGGTTCTTCCATGGGTTTGTTTTCCGACTTGGCATTTGGTTAAGGAGTTATTTTTAATTAGTTTTTGACAATTAAGATTTAGTTCAGGAAAAGATATAAGGAAGTTGCTTTCGGTCTCATCATCCCTTTCGGTCTCCTCATCCCTTTCGGTCTCCTTGCCCCTTTCGGAAACCATGCTTTATTATTCTGTCTCTACATTCATGCATTGTTCTCAAACAGAAGTTGGTAATTTTCTGCTCTTCCACCATGTATAATTTCCCGGTTGAATTTGTGAAAGATGGAGTTCCCCACAAGGAGATGGTTGCTTCACATATTTCCTTTGACCTTCGACAGAATTGTATTGGTGTCTACAGCAGGTCAAGGTGCCAAACATTGAATCAGACTTTCTTCTCATAGTCCATCCCGATTACTTCTACTTTTTGAGGAGGCCGGTTTCTGTCCATGGAGCTTTCCATCTTGTGCCATTATTTTGGGATGTTAGGCAAGTTTAATTACTAGAGATGAGCGGACCCGTGGAGGTTTGGTTTGGCAGGTTCAGCCAGACTTTAGGTTAAGTTAGGTTTGGGTCTTGAACTTGACTTGAACCCAAATGGACGTCACTAATTGGGCAGTTCGGGTTTTCATCCACATTCAGCCAGCCATAAATAGATCACTTCCGGGGGCGGGTGGGCAAGGTTTTTCAATTTTTTGGGGGGAGCACACTACATCTGTTCACACTGTTGTTACTCCCTGTGTGATCCGTTCATACACTGCATGTGTAACACTCACCACCAGGGGGTGCAGGTGTGCCGCCCCCGCATCAGCAGCCTGCCGCCGCTGCTCGGATCCGGATCCACGGTGGCTCAAGGGATCTCCAGACCCGGGAGTCGGGGTCGCGCGTCCACTCGGAATTAAAGGAGGGTTATTTACAGGGGATTGTATGGACAGTTCGTGACGCCACCCGTGGTGCGTGGTAAGATGGAGTACCACCGCTGCAATGGGGAGTATCCAGTGGCGATGGTGTGGGAAGCCAGATGTTTAACCCCTCCACGGGTAGGGAAATGCCCCGGGACTCGGTGTTGGTGACGGGGAGGTGCCGTTGGGGCCGTAAGGGTCACTTTTGTACTCACTCAGTCCAATAACGCTGACACCGACAACTGTGGTAAACCAAAGTTCTTGACACCGCTGCCGCAGGAAGGGAGCACGCCTGGATCCCGTGCCCGTTGGTGTTGCCTGTTAGTCTGTGACCTTTTCCTGGCACCTTGCTCTCTAGTTGGTCCCAATAGTATGAAACTAGTTGGGTCCCGCTCACCAGTATGGCTAACAGAGAGCTTGCTCTCAGGGTTCACGCTTGGGATTTTCTGGACCGTGTGAGTGGAAAATCCTATCCCCCTCGTTGCGCTAGTACCCCGATTTTGGAGCGGGTGGAGAACGGATCTTGAAGGTTCCGTCCTCGTCGGGGAAATTGTCAAGACGCCTGAAGCTTCTTCCTGACCTAGGGTCCACGTACCCAGTCGTGCCCTGGCCCCTGCCCGGTGATGGCACAAGGCCACTGGCTGTCCTCCTTGACAGTCCGTGCCCCTTCTCACGATCCCCTGTGACAGGGGTCCAGCTCCTACCAGGTCCAGACCAACGTCCGCCACCTAGTAGTCTCAAGGAGCCCAGCTCCTGTTCTCTCTCTCTCTCCTCCAACACTTCACAGCTCTGTGACCTCTCCTCTCGAGAGTCACTCCTCAACTCACTGTCTCCTGACACTCCTGACCCTCCCTTACCAACCCCCCAAGTGGGCAACCCTATTCCACTTAGGCTGTCCACTGGTGTCTGGTGGGTGTGGTGCAGAGTGTTCCTAGGATTTTAATTAGCTGTTCTTGGCAACACCAATGGTTAGGGACCCTTAACCAAGGAGGAGGTGGATACTGTACAGAAGGGCAGATTGCATAATACCCTGTGACGACCTGATAGGCCAGGGCATCACACAGGTACACTGGAATGGTGTAAAGTTCCTTGGTGTAGTGAGGTGCTTGCCCGCTAGGGGTCACTAGTACCAAGGCAGGGACGGTCTGCAGAGAAGTCGATCAAGCTGCGTGTCAGAAGCCAGGAGGTCACGTCAGTACAGAGGAGTAAGAGAAGCCGAGGTCATGTGCAAGCCAGTGGGTCACTAAGCCAGGAAGTAGCATCAGGTACAGAAGGGGAGCAGAGCCATGGTCATAGAACAAGCTACGGTCGGAAGCCGAGAAGACACAAAGTTACAGAGGAGAGAGCGGGGCCGGGGTCACAAAACAGGTCGAGGGTCAGGGAGAAAGGGAGAACAGACAATACAGGAAGGATGGAAGTCAGGGAATGGGATGCGAGGTAACAGGACAAGATCAGAACTCACGAAAACCAGAAGCATACACTGCAGAGGAGGAACTTTTACTGGTGGTATTCCGGGTTAAACAGCTCCAAGATAAGGCAGAATGATCACCCGGAACGAGGCAGGACCAAATAGGCCCATCCCACCAAGAGAATGCAGACGAGAAAACACCTAGGACACAATGGCTCTGCACAGAACAGAACCATAAGTGAATCATGACAGTATGCGGCTCGCACTGGGATGACCACCGAGTGTACCCGAGCTCGGCGATGCTCACATGAGTTGTTAGCATATGTAAAAGCTCAAACTCCGAACCAGAACTATGTTTTTTTTTTGTAAAATTTGTGTTTGGTGCAAACAAAAAAATCACTGATTCTCGGGTTTACTCATCTCTATTAATTACTACTTATTAATCATTACTACCTTGGAGAATATTGTGGGTTTTGCTGGTTCTTCTATTTGTCAGGACCTATAGGACTCTTTTTGGTGCCATTTTGGAGTTCCTATGACTGATGAGAATAAGGACCCATTAATAGCCTTTATTTTTGGATATTCTGCTTAACATCAATCACAAGGTGCTACGTCAAGCTCCAACTACAGTTGAGCAAAATAGATTCCCAAGACCTTGGACCAGTGGTCACCGAAAATTCTCCTATCTGCCGGCATCTCTGGTGGCTCTTCTGGTTAGTTGGTTGAGAGCAACGACAACTAAGAAAAAGATGAACTGGGGAGTGCCGGCAGATAGAAAGTCCATCCGGTAACCCCAACATACTGACATAGCTGTTGGACCAGGGTTCAATAAATCTTTTTGCTCAACTCTAGCTTTAATGTTTGATACCATTGTAGGATACATTCGATGTATTGGTTGCTTTTTATTCCATTTTTGGTTAAAAAAAATTTAATTCTGGAGTTACAATTTTTTTTAATTGCGCCAAATTTTAGTATTTGATAAATTAAGAATTTACACATAGGTTTACAAATGTTACTCCATTTTTTATTCTCTCTATACTTGATACTATAGCATAAAAGACATCAAAGATAAAGCCACTTTTGGGAAAACCACCGCAGAAGCAGCTTCCCCTGGAAAAACTCAAGGTTTGACGGGATCACTACAAACAAGGGAGCCTAAACTAGCCCTCAGGCCAAAGATACGCCTGAAGGTGACAATGTCTGGGCCGCCTTCCTAACCCTAACTCCTGAATAACCCTTTGTGACGTCTGCCCGGGACCACAGATCCAGGATGGCTGTCACAAACAGACTAGAGGTTAGCCATCCAGTCAGCAGGA
This sequence comes from Anomaloglossus baeobatrachus, assembly GCF_048569485.1. Taxonomy (NCBI): domain Eukaryota; kingdom Metazoa; phylum Chordata; class Amphibia; order Anura; family Aromobatidae; genus Anomaloglossus; species Anomaloglossus baeobatrachus. The sequence continues at coordinate 291,329,490 of NC_134359.1, read as the reverse complement.
TCCCAAGAAGCCTGAAACCCTTTAACTATGGTACAGGGGTTTGGAATTACACAAGCTCCAGGAGAATGCAGCCCATGGAAGGCTGCAATCCAGGAAAGAGTAGTCCTCAGGCAGGGTCCAAACCAGGAGGCACAAAAAGGGACAAAAATCAGCAGGCAAGAGGCTGGTCAGGAATTCAGGCTAAGGTCAAACCGGAGATGGCGGCAAGGTACAGAAACGGCAGGCAGGTGAGTAGTCAGAGAGTAAGCAGATGTCAAAACACAGGGATCAATAGTCAGAACAGAGCAGGAACCTGACACAAGCAGAAATACAAATCTATCTCCGGCAGTGACCAGCAGACAAGAGAGGGGATTAGAAGGGTTTGGTGTCTTTCCATTGGCTGTAGCTGAATGATGGTAACTTCAGCTGGAAGACACACGCCACCACAGTCAGCCAGTGGTACTGCAGGTCCCAGGGAAACCCAGCTAATGGATGAGTGGAGCCTGCGCCCACCAGACCCACTGGCACCGACTCCTCTCCTATCACCAGTACAGTCCACGGTGGAAATACGGCGGTGCCTGGTGATCGAAGCAGAAGTTGCAGGAGCGGACTCTGGTGGGGATGTGATACCCTGGCCCTCCTCCCTCCACCCAGTAGAGGGCCGGGACAGGAGTGATTTATCCCACACAAATAAACAGATGAGGGAAAACCAAAACTCAAACTCACAGAGGTATAGAAAATATGTGATCAGGAGGAAACAAAAGAAAGGGAGAAAATAATCAGACAACAAGAATATTTCCACAACACACCAAACAGCACACAGAGGTTGGCCAGCATCTGGATATCAAAGCACAAAGCTATAATCAGCATTGGAGAACAGGCTCCACCATCTTAAATAGGGTGGAGGCGATTGTGATATGTGTCCTGCAACGTGTGACTCAGGCAGAAATCCACAGGCTAGCAGAAATTGACTCCTGTAAGCTGGTCAACACCGGAGCCTGTCTGTGCAACTCAAAAGCAGCATCATGTGAAGTGTCCGACTCTGCTGTGTGAACAGCGTCAGATGCAGTCCTGACACTAGGTGACACCGTGTGACAAAAACGTGGCAGCTGCACCGGTGTCTAAAAGCAGCTTTGTGAACATAGCCCTTACGTTTTTAATGATAAATTATCTCCTGATATGTAGGGATGTGGAAATCTGTTGACACGAATGTATCCCTTCCCTATTAACACTTCTCTGTTCTTGCTGTTGTGCAATAACTGCCTGAGCTGAAAAATACCACACAAGCATTTATTTATTAATTTATTTATTTATTAAAATTCATATTTTGTATACCAGTTTTAATGAACCATGAGCCAGTGTAAGAAGCAACAAATTCATTAATAAATTGCAAGAAATTTACATGGGTCAGGGACCGGAGCGCACGTCTGTCAGAATTCATTCCACTTTTATGGCATAAATAATTATGATTTTGATTGAAGCAGGGCAAGAGATTTTCAAAAATGACGAAAGTTGTACAATTTTTGCACCAAACCTTTGCAGTAATTTGAAGACTTTTACTCCAGAATTCTAGCAAAAACTGATGAAATTGGGCCAAAGGGGCCTTTAAAATGTTGCAACCTTAACAGTAACAGTCTTTTCATCTAGATATAATTTGTGACTTTTCAAAATTTTGCAAGTTTGCTGTGATTGGTATCACTGGTGGAGCACAATTTCTATTTTAATTCTGCATCATTGATGATTAGAGTGTGACACTTTCATGCATCAAACTAAAAGACAAAAAAAGAGCATTTTCCTCAAAAATTCATCAACCCCATGTGTTCAATTTTGAAATATTTGGCAAAAAAGGCAAGCAGCATACCAGTCCCCAAAGCCCAACATTAACCAATACTACCTATGAGACTGGAGATGTTTTTTTCTCTCAGGAGTGCAACCAGCTTAGCCAAACTGAGACCTATGGCATGTCAGGGGGTATATAGTAGTATTATTAGCAGTTATATTCTTGTACATAGGAGCAGTATTATAGTAGTTATATTCTTGTACATAGGGGCAGTATTATAGTAGTTATATTCTTGTACATAGGGGGCAGTATTATAGTAGTTATATTCCTGTACATAGGAGCAGTATTATAGTAGTTATATTCTTGTACATAGGGGCAGTATTATAGTAGTTATATTCTTGTACATAGGAGGCAGTATTATAGTAGTTATATTCTTGTATATAGGGACAGTATTATAGTAGTTATATTCTTGTACATAGGAGCAGTATTATAGTAGTTATATTCTTGTACATAGGGGCAGTATTATAGTAGTTATATTCTTGTACATAGGAGCAGTATTATAGTAGTTATATTCTTGTATATAGGGACAGTATTATAGTAGTTATAGTCTTGTACATAGGGGGCAGTATTATAGTAGTTATATTCTTGTACATAGGGGGCAGTATTATAGTAGTTATTTTCTTGTACATAGGAGGCAGTATCATAGTAGTTATATTCTTGTATATAGGGACAGTATTATAGTAGTTATATTCTTGTACATAGGGGGCAGTATTATAGTAGTTATTTTCTTGTACATAGGAGGCAGTATTATAGTAGTTATATTCTTGTATATAGGGGCAGTATTATAGTAGTTATATTCTTGTACATAGGGGGCAGTATTATAGTAGTTATAGTCTTGTACATAGGGGGCAGTATTATAGTAGTTATATTCTTGTACATAGGGGCAGTATTATAGTAGTTATATTCTTGTATATAGGGGCAGTATTATAGTAGTTATATTCTTGTACATAGGGGGCAATATTATAGTAGTTATATTCTTGTACATAGGGGCAGTATTATAGTAGTTATATTCTTGTACATATGGGGCAGTATTATAGTAGTTATATTCTTGTACATAGGAGCAGTATTATAGTAGTTATATTCTTGTACATAGGAGCAGTATTATAGTAGTTATATTCTTGTACATAGGAGCAGTATTATAGTAGTTATATTCTTGTACATCAGAGGCAGCATTATAGTAGTTATATTCTTGTACATAGGAGGCAGTATTATAGTAGTTATATTCTTGTACATAGGGGCAGTATTATAGTAGTTATATTCTTGTATATAGGGGGCCGTATTATAGTAGTTATATTCTTGTACATAGGGGGCAATATTATAGTAGTTATATTCTTGTACATAGGGGCAGTATTATAGTAGTTATATTCTTGTACATATGGGGCAGTATTATAGTAGTTATATTCTTGTACATAGGAGCAGTATTATAGTAGTTATATTCTTGTACATAGGGAGCAGTGTTATAGTAATTATATCCTTGTACATAGGGGCAGTATTATAGTAGTTATATTCTTGTATATAGGGGGCCGTATTATAGTAGTTATATTCTTGTACATAGGGGGCAATATTATAGTAGTTATATTCTTGTACATAGGGGCAGTATTATAGTAGTTATATTCTTGTACATATGGGGCAGTATTATAGTAGTTATATTCTTGTACATAGGAGCAGTATTATAGTAGTTATATTCTTGTACATAGGAGCAGTATTATAGTAGTTATATTCTTGTACATAGGAGCAGTATTATAGTAGTTATATTCTTGTACATCAGAGGCAGCATTATAGTAGTTATATTCTTGTACATAGGAGGCAGTATTATAGTAGTTATATTCTTGTACATAGGGGCAGTATTATAGTAGTTATATTCTTGTACATAGGGGCAGTATTATAGTAGTTATAGTCTTGTACATAGGGGCAGTATTATAGTAGTTATATTCTTGTACATAGGGGGCAGTATTATAGTAGTTATAGTCTTGTACATGGGGGCAGTATTATAGTAGTTATATTCTTGTACATCAGAGGCAGCATTATAGTAGTTATATTCTTGTACATAGGAGGCAGTATTATAGTAGTTATATTCTTGTACATAGGGGCAGTATTATAGTAGTTATATTCTTGTACATAGGGGCAGTATTATAGTAGTTATAGTCTTGTACATAGGGGCAGTATTATAGTAGTTATATTCTTGTACATAGGGGGCAGTATTATAGTAGTTATAGTCTTGTACATAGGAGCAGTATTATAGTAGTTATATTCTTGTACATAGGGGCAGTATTATAGTAGTTATATTCTTGTACAAAGGAGGCAGCATTATAGTAGTTATATTCTTGTACATAGGAGCAGTATTATAGTAGTTATATTCTTGTACATAGGGGCAGTATTATAGTAGTTATATTCTTGTACATAGGGGCAGTATTATAGTAGTTATATTCTTGTACATAGCGGCAGTATTATAGTAGTTATATTCTTGTACATAGGAGCAGTATTATAGTAGTTATATTCTTGTACATAGGAGCAGTATTATAGTAGTTATAGTCTTGTACATAGGAAGCAGTATTATAGTAGTTATATTCTTGTACATAGGGGGCAGTATTATAGTAGTTATATTCTTGTACATAGGGGGCAGTATTATAGTAGTTATATAATTGTACATAGAGGCAGTATTATAGTAGTTATATTCTTGTAGTATTATAGTAGTTATATTCTTAGTAGTTATATTCTTGTACATAGAGGGCAGTATTATAGTAGTTATATTCTTGTACATAGAGGGCAGTATTATAGTAGTTATATTCTTGTACATAGAGGGCAGTATTATAGTAGTTATATTCTTGTACATAGGAGCAGTATTATAGTAGTTACATTCTTGTATATAGGGACAGTATTATAGTAATTATATTCTTGTACATAGGGGCAGTATTATAGTAGTTATATTCTTGTACATAGGGGGCAGTATTATAGTAGTTATATCCTTGTACATAGGGGGCAGTATTATAGTAGTTATATTCTTGTACATAGGGGCAGTATTATAGTAGTTATGTTCTTGTACATAGGGGCAGTATTATAATAGTTATATTCTTGTACATAGGGGCAGTTTTTTACAATGCCTCTCTATATCAATAGAAAGGTCTTAGAATGTGAAAAAGAGAAAAGCAAAAAGTAGGGATTATTATCAGGATCTTTGCAATAACCCTGCATTGCTGCTCTTAGAGCGGTCAGTGGTGGACCTTCCTCTATGATAACAATGTGACCCGTACATGTCTATAGCAGAGGAGTTGACTTTTAAGTGTGATTAGGGAAGTCATAATTTTGCCTCCTACTAGGGTGGAGTACAGATATATAAACAGATGGGAGCAAATGCAGTGACCGGAAGAAATGAGTCTGTCCTTGGTCAGAGATGCACTGACAGTGACGGTAATGTATGGGACGAGGGGACTCAGAAGGAACCGAAGAGGAAGACTAAGACAAAACTCTGATTGCCAGACCATGGGGAAACGCACCAGAAGCTGCGGACGTGACTCATTCTCGGCTGCTGCACTCATTCGCCTGCAATGTGAAGAAATGATGCTTAAAGGAAACCGTCAGCAAGTTGGCAGCAATTTCATTTAGCTCATGGGGCAATGGATGTGGAAAAATAAGATAGAGAAATCCATGACAAATAGTTCATAGATCTGAGATAGAAGTTTTGAGACTGACACAAATTTTGCTTTTCACATTTTTTTGGCTTCAGTGTTTTTTTTTCTCTTTTACTCGGCTTTTTTACGGTTACTGGAGGACGGTTATAAACATTTCAGACGTTTTACACTTAGTTTTGTGACTGACACAAATTTCGTTTTCTTGTGACTTCGGTGTTTTTCGCTCTTTTATTCGGCTTTTTCTTTAATTATTGAAGGACAATTATAAACATTCCATCAGTTGTTACATTTTATTGATAAATGCTTGAAGGTTCCGTACAGACTGAATATTCCCAGCGCTGACCCTAATTTCTCCAGATTCCTGCCCCCCGCTGACTTCTGACTGACGACCGTTCTTGTCTCATCAGAGCTCAGAGTTTCGAGGTTTTCTGGGTTTTTGTTTGTTCATTTTTTTAGGATTGTCCGCAGGTTCTCAATGAGATCTGGGGAGTTTCCTGGAGCCAAAATGTTAATGTTTTGTTCTCCGAGCCACTTAGTTCTCCCTTTTCCCTTGTGATTTGGTTTCCACCATCTTCATCACCACAATGTCCTGGAGGATGGGAGAACTTGCTCTTGGAAGAGGTTTAGATCCCATTTTTTTCATGGCAGTGATCTAAGCAAGATTGTGAGTGAGACCCGTTCATGGATGAGAAGCCCCCACATATTGTGAGTGATGCCCTCCATGGATGAGAAGCCCCCACATATTGTGAGTGATGCCCTCCATGGATGAGAAGCCCCCACATATTGTGAGTGATGCCCTCCATGGATGAGAAGCCCCCACATATTGTGAGTGAGACCCATTCATGGATGAGAAGCCCCCACATATTGTGAGTGATGCCCTCCATGGATGAGAAGCCCCCACATATTGTGAGTGACCCCCTCCATGGATGAGAAGCCCCCACATATTGTGAGTGAGACCCATTCATGGATGAGAAGCCCCCACATATTGTGAGTGACCTCCTCCAGGGATGAGAAGCCCCCAAATATTGTGAGTGATGCCCTCCATGGATGAGAAACCCCCACATATTGTGAGTGAGACCCATTCATGGATGACAAGCCCCCACATATTGTGGGTGACTCCCTCCATGGATGAGAAGTCCACATAAATTGTTAGTGACCCCCTCCATGGATGAGAAACCCCCATATATTGTGAGTGAGACCCATTCATGGATGACAAGCCCCCACATATTGTGGGTGACTCCCTCCATGGATGAGAAGTCCACATAAATTGTTAGTGACCCCCTCCATGGATAAGAAGCTCACACACATAGTAAGTGATCGAGAAGCCCCCACACATTGTGAGTGATCCCCATCAATGGATGAGAAGCCCCCACACATTGTGAGTGACCCCTTCATGAATGAGAAGCCCCCACACATTGTGAGTGATCCCCTCCAAGAATGAGAAGCCCTCATATATTGTGAGTGATGCCCTCCATGTATGAGAAGCCCCCACATATTGTGAGTAAGCCCCCTCCATGGATGAGAAGCCCCCACATATTGTGAGTGACACCATCTATGGATGAGAAGCCCCCAAATATTGTGAGTGACCCCCTCCATGGATAAGAAGCCCCCACATATTGTGAGTGATGTCCTCCATGGATAAGAAGCCCCCATATATTTTGAGTGAGCTCCCTTCATGGATGAGAAGCCCCAGCACATAATAAGTGATTGAGATGTCCCCGCACATTGTGAGTGAGCCCCTCTATAGATAAGAGGCCCCCACATGAGTGTTCTCAGGAGTCTTTACTATTGGCAGACACAGGAGTCATGGAAGAGTCACCGCATCTTCACCAGACAATCATTCCTCCAGATGCCCCAACCGGTGTGGAGGGGCATCATCAGAGAAAATATCTTTACCCTCATCCTCTGCACTCTGATCCTGGTGCTTCCTACAGTTATTGATTCTGATGAAGCCCCCTACAGACGTTTTGGGATGTTTAGAAGAATGACTGAGAAGAGAAGGTGACCACTAACGTAAGTCCTGTACCTGCCAGCAGTAAATCCTCCTGAGACCACTCGTAGGGGGGCGTCTCATCAATAGAGTGGGGGAGTCACTCATAATTTTGCCTTAAATCACTGCCATGAATAAAGATCAGGAACTAAACCTCCTTCAAGAGCAACTCCCATCATCCAGGGCAATGTGGTGATGACATTTTTCCCCCCAATAATGGAGACCAAGGTTACAAAGAAAAGAACTAAGTGGCTCAGAGAACAAAACATTGAAATTTTGGCTCCGGGAAACAACTCCCCAAATCTCAGTCTCATTGAGAACCTTAGGTCAGTCCTCAAAAATCAACAACAGAAAAACAGAAATTGTGATATCTGCCCAGGAGCCGATATCCAGCCGCCGGGGCAGAGTCTGAGACAGAGGGGCAGAATATGGAGAAATTAGGGGCAGAATATGGAGAAATTAGGGGCAGAGTATGGAGAAATTAGGGGCAGAATATGGAGAAATTAGGGGCAGAGTATGGAGAAATTAGGGGCAGAATATGGAGAAATTAGGGGCAGAGTATGGAGAAATTAGGGGCAGAATATGGAGAAATTAGGGGCCGCGCTGTAAATATTCAGTCTGTACAGAACCTTCATGTATTTGTCAATAAAATGGAACAACCGATGGAATGTTTAGAATTGTCCTTCAGTAACCATAGAAACATCCGACTAATGAAAAACACTCAAGACGCAAAAGAACACAACATTTTTGTCAGTTTCAAAACGTTTGGGCACAAGTTTACATAGATAAAGAAATATCTATGATAGGATATGAGATAGAGTTTGTTATTTTCCATACTGAAATATGACATTTCTCTCACTGATTTCCGGGTGACAAAGTATAACAGCAGCAAAGATATCACTGGCACCGTGACGCTTCTCCAGGAACAGCCGAGGTTTTGTTATTTATTCTATGTCTTAGGCAATTGTGTATCTTGGCTTGAAAAAAAAAAATCTGGACGGAGACATTACAGCTGGGATTAATAAAAGCCGTCACTGTTTGCTTTTCATTTGGAGTGCGGCCATCTTCCTCTTATGATCTATTATTGGGCGCAAAATCTAGAAGCTTTCACCAGCTCTGTGCAGAAAACTGTTCAGGACTGTATTTTTTGTAACTATCTATCCATCCATCTATCTATCTATCTAACCATCCATCTATTTATCCCTCTATCTATCTATCCCTCTATCTCTCTATCTATCTATCTATCCCTTTATCTATCTATCTATCTCTCTATCTATATATCTATCCCTCTATCTATCTATCTATCTATCTATCTATCTATCTATCTATCTATCCCTCCATCTATCTATCTATCTATCTATCTATCCCTCTATCTATCTATCTATCTATCTATCCTTCTATCTATCTATCTAACCATCCATCTATCTATCCCTCTATCTATCTATCCCTCTATGTATCTATCTATCTATCCCTCTATCTATCTATCTATCTATCTATCTATCTAACCATCCATCTATCTATCCCTCTATCTATCTATCCCTCTATGTATCTATCTATCTATCTATCTATCCCTCTATCTATCCCTCTATCTATCTATCTATCTATCCCTCTATCTATCTATCTATCTATCTATCTATCTATCTATCCCTCTATCTATCTATCTATCTATCTATCCCTCTATCTATCCCTCTATCTATCTATCTATCTATCCCTCTATCTATCTATCTATCTATCTATCTATCCCTCTATCTATCTATCTATCTATCTATCCCTCTATCTATCTAACCATCCATCTATCTATCCCTCTATCTATCTATCTATCATCCCTCTATCTATCTATCTATCCATCATCTATCATTCTATCTATCCATCTATCCATCCATTATTTATCTATCTATCTATTCCTCTATCTCTCTATCTATCCATATATCTATCTATCTGTCTATCTATCCCTCTATCTATCCATCCATCTATCCATCTATCTATCCCTCTATCTATCTATCTATCTATCTATCTATCATCTATCTATCTATCTATCTATCCCTCTATCTATCTATCTATCTATCCTTCTATCTATCTATCTATCTATCTATCTATCTATCTATCTATCTATCCCTCTATCTATCCCTCCCTCTATCTATCCATCTATCCCTCTATCTATCCATCCATCTATCCCTCTATCTATCTATCCCTCTATCTATCTATCTATCCCTCTATCTATCTCTCTATCTATCTATCTATCTATCCCTCTATCCCTCTATCTATCCTTCTATCTATCCCTCTATCTATCCCTCCCTCTATCTATCTATCTATCCCTCCCTCTATCTATCTATCCATGTATTATTTATCTATCTATCCCTCTATCTATCTATTATTTATCCCTCTATCTATCTATCTCTCTATCTATCCCTCTATCTATCTATCCCTCTATCTATCTATCTATCCCTCTATCTATCTATCCCTCTATCTATCTATCCCTCTATCTATCTATCTATCCCTCTATCTATCTATCTATCTATCTATCCCTCTATCTATCTATCTATCTATCTATCCCTCTATCTATCTATCTATCTATCCCTCTATCTATCTATCTATCTATCCCTCTATCTATCTATCCCTCTATCTATCCCTCTATCTATCTATCTATCTATCCCTCTATCTATCTATCCCTCTATCTATCTATCTATCTATCCCTCTATCTATCTATCTATCCCTCTATCTATCCCTCTATCTATCCCTCTATCTATCTATCTATCTATCTATCTATCTATCTATCTATCTATCTATCTATCTATCTATCTATCTATCTATCTATCTATCTATCCCTCTATCTATCTATCTATCCCTCTATCTATCTATCTATCTATCTATCCCTCTATCTATCTATCTAGTCAATACTGTTAAGAAAATGTCCTTATATTATTATACTTATAATATTGTGTTGATATCTTCAAGAAAAAAATATTTAATGATGTAATAAAGAAATTTTCAAAGATGAAACTTAAAATAAAGTTGTTCTCACAATCCTGTGTCTCTTGTGTCTGTTACATAGATCATGTATCCGCCTGTATATAACACATCACCTCTATAACACAGCACATATCACGCAGTATATACTGGATACCACACAGCATGTAACTGACATCGGGGGTCACACATTGCACCCTCCTGGGCTGGGGTCGGGATAATTCTCAGAGATTGCTTATACACCCATAGTGGACATATAGAAGATATACAATCATCCGGTGTCCTCCGTTTTCTACACCCTGCGACTCTCTGGCTGTTGGCAGTTGTAGTTGGAGACCACCGTCTAGGCAATGAAAAGAGGGTCCTGGTGGGTTATTGCCATTGTAGTCACTAATTTTTGGATTTGGTGGAAATCCTAAGTCATAGACCTCCATCGTTGTATCTTCTTCTTGACCTAAGATACGATGACGTTCTTCTCAGTCCATGTACTTAGAGCTTCCAGAGTTGCAAAAAGACCACCAAACCCGAAAATAGTGTTGAACGACCCTCTAGTAGACCAACTAGAAAGTCCTGGATCCCATGGGTGGTAAGTAGACTTCATAAAGGTCTACAAACCATGAGTAGATCATCGGTGGGAGACATATTGGGTCTATCTTGGGTCCAGAAGATGTTTGTCTAGTCCTGACATGGTCCCAGGTCTGTGCTGTATCTGTACTGGTGACACGCAGGCGCAGACACAGCATGAAGCTTATAACGGAATTACGTTGGTATAAAGGGGATGGACAAAGTCGGCACAGGAAGAGGAGAACGAAGAGCGACGAAAAGGATTACCCGGCATTTAAAAACGTGAAGGTAGGTAAAAATACATGATAGAAGTATATGTGCAGTGGAGTCGGTCACAATAACACTTAAGGGTTAATCAGGTTGAAGCGCTGAATTCGTGATTGCAAGCACCCGTGAAATCGAAGGTAGCACGCCGTCTATGTAAGGAAGTGTCCGACCGGATAACACCACCATCGTCACCTCCACTCCCCCCACACCACCCCCCCAAAGTCTCATCATTATGAATGAGCAAATACATATGTTGTAAACATCATTTGGGGAATTGAATCTGCTGAACCCAGAGAATTCGAGAAATTCATGAATTGTTTGGGGAAATAAGCAAAAATGTCCGCCGCCGCGTTCCGCAAATATTGCATCAGTGAAGGATCATGACAAGACCTCCGATGGGGTCACATTAAAGCCTTCCGATCTTCACCATGATACCTTGTAGCGATCAGATCACCTGGTATATCACAGCTAATCAGGGAGGACTATCAGGCTGTGTAAAAGGTGAGGCAGGAAATGCAGCAGCCATTTTTGGTGAACCTGGAGAAGCGAGAAAACGTCGCAGCTCAGCAATAAAGATAAAGTGATAATTCCAAACTGTGCAACAGAAGTGAAGAAGATGAGGGTAGTAGTCTGTGGATAATACAGAGATAAGGGATGAGAGGAGAGAGCAGCAGCAGCGGTTCTGGTGGTTGATCGATTACAGTACATTTCAATTTCATGTGTTTTTTTTTTCATTCTTCATGTATAAACAATCCAGCAATATTACTGTAAGGAAAAATAATCTAAACTCCAAATAAAATGTATATAAAAATGAGAAATAAATAAAACATGAAGTTAAAAACAAGACATTAAAAATCAATAAATGCCATGTATGACTTTGGGAAAAATTAGTCCATGTCTAAAATAATAAGCCTGATGAGCAGTGTGATGAAGGAGGTGTGGAAAGAAGGGTGAGCGGGTGTAGGATAGCCGGGCGCCTGCCGGTCGGAAATGGCCGAAGGATACGATATCTAATGTATAAAGCTGAGTGTATATATGTATTTGTGTATGTATTAATGTGTGCATGTATGTACAGTATGTATATATGTGTGTGTATGTATGTATGTATTTGTGTGTATGTACGTATGTGTATGTATGTATGTGTGTGTATGTATGTGTGTATGTATATGTGTATGTATGTGTATGTGTGTGTGTGTATGTATGTATGTATGTATTCGTGTGTGTGTGTGTGTGTATGTATGTATATATGTATGTATGTGTGTGTGTATTTATGTGTGTATGTATGTGTGTGTGTATGTATGTATGTATGTATTCGTGTGTGTGTATGTATGTATGTGTATGTATATATGTATGTATGTGTGTGTATGTGTGTGTGTATGTATGTATGTATTCGTGTGTGTGTGTATGTATGTGTATGTATGTGTGTATGTGTGTATGTGTGTATGTATATATGTATGTATGTATGCATGTGTGTGTCCACTAAAGGAATTTGCACCGTCGCATTTACAATCACAAAATTTTGCACAGACGCCTTATTTGACTCAGGGAACATCACAGACTATGTTTTGAGAGAACATTTTTAACCCCGCACTTTATTCACTAAAAAAACCTGCCTCCATTAAAGTCAATGGAGATGGGAGGCACAATGCATTCAGAACTTCCGAAGAATGTTGGCGTGTCACAATGCAGCCACGGAAAAAGACAGACACAGACAGACAAAGAGACAGACAACAAAGAGACAGACAAAGAGACACAAAGGAAAAGAGACAGAAAGACACAGATAAACACAGATAAACAGGGAAAGAGACAGAGACAGACAGACAGGGAAAGAGACAGACAAAGAGACAAAGAGACAGACACAAAGAAACAGACAGGGAAAGAGAGACAGGGAAAGACAGTGAAAGAGACAGACAGGGAAATAGACAGACAGAGACAGACAGGGAAAGAGATAGAGTGACAAATTGTGAAAGCTATAGAGAGATGAACAGGGAAAGAGACAGACAGAAAGGGAAAGAGAAAGACAGAGACAGACAAAGATAGAGAGAGACAGACAGGGAAAAAGACAGAGACAGACAGAAATAGAGAGAGACAGAGAGAGACAGTAACTATCCCGGGCAATGCCTATGACATGGGATAAGCGAACCTGAACAGTAAAGTTTGGGGGTTATACCGGACACTGAGTGTCCAAGGCTCGGACTCGAAGATGGACTTTTAAAAAAAAAGTCTGTGTTGGAGTTTGGGTACTGTTTGTATGCTAATAAAGTTTGTTGAAAGGCTGCAGTGCAGCCAATCAACAAGCTTTATCGCATGCGTAAGATAACTGCACGCTGCTGTGAACAATAAAGATAAAAAAAATGACGTGGGTTGCAGCTTATTTTTGATAACCAGACAACTGCGAGCTGCAACCCTCAGCTGAATGCTTTATCTTGGATTTTAAAAAATAGAGGGGATCCCATGCTGTTTTTTAAAATCACTTATTTAAATAATTAAAAAAAATAAAATGGCCCCCAACTTTTGATAACCAGCCAAGATAAAGCATACAGCTGGGGGCTGGTATTATTAGGCTGGGAATATCTGTGACGCCCTGGGCAAGCCAGGGGTCACAGGTCACAACAACACACACACACACCCCACATTCCCTGCAGGTACACCAGCTAACCTACAAATCCTTGTTGCCTTCCTCCAGGGGCTGGTGTCCACACCAGGGGGTGGAGCCAGGCGGTTGGTGTCCGCCCACCAAGGAGGTCACAGCCCTGGAGGCAGGAAGTACCAGGCAGTTGAGCCCAGGCAGGGCAAGTGTGAAGTCTAGCTGAGGTCTAGAGCGGAGTAACGAACCAAGTGAAAGGAGAAACAACAGAGTGTAGCTCAGGAGGGAGCTAGAGTGAAGTGAAACAGTAGTGAAGTGACAGAAAGCCTGAAGATGGTCTGTGGCTGTGTGCCCAGATGGAGTCAGCAAGGTCAGCAGACGGCGGTGAAGGTCTGCAGTGGGACTGTCTGGAGGTTACTGGAAGGACCCCGTTGGCTGTGTGCCCGGTGGTCTGGAGCGGATACAAAGGGCAGTCAGCACCAGAGCAGGGACTTTTCGGATCCCAGCAAGGCTTGGAGTCGCTGTAAATTGCTAAATCCGTTAGTGAAGGGGACGTAGATCTCCCAACAAGCAAGTCCTGATTGACGGCAAAGGTCCAACCACAACGGGGAAACACCGCCACCGCCAAGGCACCAGTTTCCCAGGGCCAGCGCCTGCAGGCAAAGTGTAACGGGTAACCGGTGGGAATCCATCGCTACCAAACAAACATTTCAAAGGTGCAGGGAAGAGACCGTCACCGCTAACTGCAGGGAACCGCAGCACCGTGAACCGTCCGAGGGACCCGTCCAACCAGCCGTTTGTTTACCGAGAACTGTGTCGTGTTTACTGGCTCAGTGAGTACCTTCGTGCCGCAAGGCACAGCGCTGCCCCTGCGCCCCTGCACCCCACTGGGCCCCGGGATCACCAACCCCTACCCACGGAGGGACAACACAACAACTGGCTGCTCCGCCTCACCATCCCCGGGACCTCCACATAGAGCAGCGGTGGTGTACACTCAATCACCACAACCGTGGGTGGCGTCACGGACATTATCCCAACACCCCAAACCCCCCTTTCACTCACGGGCAAGGAGCGCCGCTAGAGAAACCCCCGGGATCCGGCCCACGGCTCGAGCCACCACTGAGCAGCCGCCGGGCCCGAGCAGAAGGGGTGAGCGCGGTGTGCTGACACCCTCCTCCCCGCCCGCGACAACTTGGCGTCACGAACAGGATCCTACCGCTCTGCCGTTAGGTAGAGGTGCGCCTTGTTACCGCCGGAGGTATCCAGCAGAAAAATTGCAGAAGCCGCCATCTTTGGCGTGAAAAGTTCCCGCTCGAGCGTCTTCTCGAGCAGTAGAGGCGCGAAGGCCAAGACCCCGCCCCGAAAGAGGAGGGGCCGGAAAGAGCTAAGGGGGACGCGATGGCGGCTGGCCGCATGTAGCTGCGGCTATAAAAGCAGGGACGCCAGGACTCTGCAAACATACTGTTCCTGGAAGCAAAAAGAGAAGCCATCATGTGGATGCCGTCCCGCGACACCGTAGCCCCCGCGCCTGGAACCGCGGCGTGGGTGGAAATCCGAACCGCGCAGCTCTACCAAAGGCTGCAGGTCAGGATGCAGCTCCTCCTGGAGGAGTGGGAGGCCGACATGGCGGACGTTGTAGCCACCGTGCGGAGACGCGAGGAGGAAGCGGAGAAAGGGAGGGTGAGTGACCCACGTCCCGATGCCCTTGAGGGGCCGGTCATCGCGGCTGTGGGGCCCGGTCCAAGCCCTCTCCCCCCGTTACCTCCCTCGCCACCCGTCCCGGAGGCCGTGACCCCGCCACTAGGCCTGCTACCACCGCAACTGGTAGCAGTACCCAGCGTCCCCGCCCAAGCGGGCCGACCTGTAGCCGGAGCCCGCGGCACACCGGAGGTGTTACCGTGGAAGACGCCGAAAGTGGAACCGGAGGCATCCCATGAAACATCCCCCGAGCCGGAGCAGATGACCCGTTCCGAGCGGAAGGCCCGGCAGCGGAAAGCCCCTATGCCCATCCCCCACACCTCGGCTGAGGCAGCGCCGGGTTGTTGCTGCAAGGCAGCGCCTAAGGCCATGACACAGCGGGATACGCCGCCCACCTTCCTGACGGTGGGTAACGTTCTGGATGTCCCGCGGGGCCCGACCCATGCGCCGGCGCCGGCAGCAGCGCCGTATTGGGATAGGGCGCCGGTACCGCTGGGCCTGGAGATCGCCGAGAGGGAGCGGAAGAAGGCCGAACTGGTGGCCACAGCGATCCGGGAGAAAGAACACCTCCGACAGGCAACTTCCCGTGCCCGAGGACCGTTGTACGTGGGGCAGGTGAGGCGGTTTGATGTCCGCCGGGGCTACGGATTCATATACGAACCGGGCCTGGAGGCCGAAGTTTTTGTAGCCCGGCGGGACGTGAATGCCCACCTGCCTGAGGAGCATCCTGGCCGTAATCTGATGCCGGGAGATATTGTCCAGTACACGCGGTTCTTTGGGGAGTGGGGGTGGTTTGCGCTGGACGCTACATTGAAGGGCAGCCCTGAGGCCCGAGCAAGCGCCGCGCCCCCTCCCTTGGAAGGAGCACTGGAGCCTGGAAGTCCGGAGTAGGGCAGTGGATGCCCGCAGCACCGTCCCCGTTGGGACCAGTACCGTATGGTTGTTTGTTTGTTTGGAAAAGATGATAAGTGAAATTACCGAAGAAGTTACCTGATTTATTGTGATTAGCAACCGGCTGGAGCCGGCACCGTTGTCCCCGTGGGGACCGTTTAAAAATGCATGGGAACTATCTATGGACAAGCCCGTGAACTTGCAGGGCAACCACAAACGTTAGTGGCTTGTAAATATGTTGGGTACCGTTACCGTTTTCCGCAGGCCGCCTCCGGAGAGGCAGATTGGAGGGAGGGCCCTGAGCAGAGCAGGCTGGGGCCCAGCCACCAAAAGGACCGGTGGCTACCCTCTGGAGGGAAGGACAGATCCCGCTCGGGAACCGTGTGCTGGACTGTGGGTCAAGGGGTGCTGCCTGGGTTTTAGGGGCAGCATCAGGGCCAGGTTGCTTGGGTGGGAGAGAGCGGAAACCGTAACCGTACACCGTTGCAACGTTGAAGTGATGTGCCTCCCGTTTTGGGAAGAGTTATTATTAAAAATGTATTCTACCGTATTATGTTATACCTTTTACCTTACAGAAAAAAAAAGGAAAATAAAACTGGTGTTGGACGGGCAGCCCGAGGACGGTCTGCGTTTTGCTAAGGGGGAATGTGACGCCCTGGGCAAGCCAGGGGTCACAGGTCACAACAACACACACACACACCCCACATTCCCTGCAGGTACACCAGCTAACCTACAAATCCTTGTTGCCTTCCTCCAGGGGCTGGTGTCCACACCAGGGGGTGGAGCCAGGCGGTTGGTGTCCGCCCACCAAGGAGGTCACAGCCCTGGAGGCAGGAAGTACCAGGCAGTTGAGCCCAGGCAGGGCAAGTGTGAAGTCTAGCTGAGGGCTAGAGCGGAGTAACGAACCAAGTGAAAGGAGAAACAACAGAGTGTAGCTCAGGAGGGAGCTAGAGTGAAGTGAAACAGTAGTGAAGTGACAGAAAGCCTGAAGATGGTCTGTGGCTGTGTGCCCAGACGGAGTCAGCAAGGTCAGCAGACGGCGGTGAAGGTCTGCAGTGGGACTGTCTGGAGGTTACTGGAAGGACCCCGTTGGCTGTGTGCCCGGTGGTCTGGAGCGGATACAAAGGGCAGTCAGCACCAGAGCAGGGGCTTTTCGGATCCCAGCAAGGCTTGGAGTCGCTGTAAATTGCTAAATCCGTTAGTGAAGGGGACGTAGATCTCCCAACAAGCAAGTCCTGATTGACGGCAAAGGTCCAACCACAACGGGGAAACACCGCCACCGCCAAGGCACCAGTTTCCCAGGGCCGGCGCCTGCGGGCAAAGTGTGGAGCTCCTCCGGCCCAGATTGCAGTCGGGGAGCGGGTAACCGGTGGGAATCCATCGCTACCAAACAAACATTTCAAAGGTGCAGGGAAGAGACCGTCACCGCTAACTGCTGGGAACCGCAGCACCGTGAACCGTCCGAGGGACCCGTCCAACCAGCCGTTTGTTTACCGAGAACTGTGTCGTGTTTACTGGCTGAGTGAGTACCTTCGTGCCGCAAGGTACAGCGCTGCCCCTGCGCCCCTGCACCCCACTGGGCCCCGGGATCACCAACCCCTACCCACGGAGGGACAACACAACAACTGGCTGCTCCGCCTCACCATCCCCGGGACCTCCACATAGAGCAGCGGTGGTGTACACTCAATCACCACAACCGTGGGTGGCGTCACGGACATTATCCCAACACCCCAAACCCCCCTTTCACTCACGGGCGAGGAGCGCCGCTAGAGAAACCCCCGGGATCCGGCCCACGGCTCGAGCCACCACTGAGCAGCCGCCGGACCCGAGCAGAAGGGGTGAGCGCGGTGTGCTGACACCCTCCTCCCCGCTCGCGACATATCCATGGTTATTTGGTCTATCCCAGCCTAAACATTGCAGCCTGCAGCCACCCCAGAAGTGGCTCATTTATTAAATGCTCCAATTCTGGTGCTTTGTTCGGCTCTTTCCGATTGCCTTTGTGAGGTGGCAATCGGGATAATACTTTTGGGGTTGATATTAGCTGTGTAATGTTAGCTAGCATAAAGCTCAGGGATTAGTAATGGAGAGGCAAATAGAGGGGATCCCATGCTGTTTTTTTAAAACTAATTATTTAAATAATTTTTTTAAAAAATGGCCCCCAACTTTTAATAACCAGCCAAGAGAAAACAGATAGCTGGGGGCCGGTATTATCAGGCTGGGAATGTCCATGGTTATTTGGTCCATCCCAGCCTAAAAATTGCAGCCTGCAGCCACCCCAGAAGTGGTTCATTTATTAAATGCTCCAATTCTGGTGCTTTGTCCAGCTCTTTCCAATTGCCCTGGTGAGGTGGCAATCGAGGTAATACTTTTGGGGTTGATGTTAGCTGTGTAATGTCAGCTGGCATCAAGCCCAGGGGTTAGTAATAGAGAGGCAACTTTCAGACACCTCCATTACTGAACATCATGGTGTTCTTTGGGGTGTGGTGGCCAAGAAAAATTATCATTTTGAAGGATTTTATTGCTACTTTGTACTCCCAAAAATGTTTTGTCACAGTGTAAAATTACAATTTTCATGATCATAAGCTAAAATCCTTCAGTTTGAGGACTTTTTCGGTTTAGACTACTCTTAATTTACTCTGGTAGGAAGCTATGCTATGTCCACAATTTTCTTCACCATCATCCCAATTTTTTTGGAAAAAATTATATTTTGGAAATTTTGGCTGGTGTTAATTCTCCTGGTAGGACCTTGCGCAGAATTAGGCCCTTGGGTACCGTAGGAAAAAAAAATGGCATAATAAATATCATGGCTTCCGTGTTCAAATTTTTTTTTTCCAAAAACAAAGTTTTTGGTGCCTTGACTGATGTAAATTCATTCAGTAAGCCTCCCCACATCTATGATTCGGCCCCCGCCCAATACTGGGAACATATAAGGTTGTTGCAGTGCTGTTTTTTGCAACTTACTCACATTGATGGGGAGGGTAATGAAACCTAGATATGAGCCCTGACGTTATTTCCGAGGTCTGGACACCATGGCAGACACAGAAACAAAGTTGATGGGACAGACAGTTACACAAGAATGGATGGTTATTCCCTAGCCCTAGCCTCTGCATGTAGTCCTCGATAGGTCAATTTCTAATAGGTTCCTATCAGTAGGCCCCTATACAGGAACCCTCCATAGTCATTCTAGATTTACACAGAGTCAATGGTCTGCCTAATTCAGTATTTAGAATTTACAGCAAATCCATTTGCCGTAAATTATTTTTTTGGGAAAAATTGCTCACCTCTACTCATTTTATTTCACTCTAGACAATAGGGCACACACAAGGGTCATATAAATGGGATTACGATCTGCATATTTTTTGATGAGTAGCATGGTCCAGCTCCACTGTGAGATTAGTAAAGTGTCCTTGACACAAATGTATAGGACAGCCAAATCATATCTCCTACTTTGCAGTGATGAAGGGGTAACAACTCAAAACACGTGTCTGCAAATGGGGTTTCTGGTTTGGCTTCATATCCTAAGTCATGTGACAAGGCTCGTTAAAGGGTCTATATTGACTTTTAGAATTTTTACATCAAATAGGTGGCACCAGAGATAAAGTCCTCTTTCTTTCTGAAGGGGCTATTTGTATATGATAAATATATTAATTTTTCGTTTGTTTGTTCTGATATGTCATAGAATTGTATAATGGTAGAGCTGGAAGGGACCTCAAGGGCCATCAGATCCAACCGCCTGCAGGCTTTCCTATTTCATCCTAGCTATACGTTTATCCAGTTTGCGCTTGAAGATTTCCATTGAAGGAGAGCTCACCTACCTCCCATGGTAGCCTGTTCCACTCGCATAACTAGGGATGGGTGGTAGAAAAGCAAGAGACTCACTGCTCTGCTCTGACCAGGATACAGCTCTTTATACACTTGCTAATACTGCTGAAGAAGAAGAATGATTGTGAGAGCAGTACACATGCCCCAGCATGAAAACAAATGAGCAATGAACACACCACTGATGCTCTGGAGGCTACAAGATTGAAAGATTACCATCATTCATATAGAGTATTATGATTATGAGAAATTATATATATATTATATATATATATATATATATATATATATATATATATATATATATATATACATACATACAGTGCCTACAAGTAGTATTCAACCCCCTGCAGATTTAGCAGGTTTACACATTCGGAATTAACTTGGCATTGTGACATTTGGACTGTAGATCAGCCTGGAAGTGTGAAATGCAGCAAAAAAGATTATTTATTTATTTATTTATTTTTTTTTTTTTAAATTGTGAAAAGTTTATTCAGAGGTCATTTATTATTCAAACCCTCAAACCACCAGAATTCCGTTTGGTTCTCCTAAAGTATTAAGAAGTATTTCAGGCACAAAGAACAATGAGCTTCACATGTTTGGATTAATTATCTCTTTTTCCAGCCTTTTCTGACTAATTAAGACCCTCCCCAAACTTGTGAACAGCACTCATACTTGGTCAACATGGGAAAGACAAAGGAGCATTCCAAGGCCATCAGAGACAAGATCGTGGAGGGTCACAAGGCTGGCAAGGGGTACAAAACCCTTTCCAAGGAGTTGGGCCTACCTGTCTCCACTGTTGGGAGCATCATCCGGAAGTGGAAGGGTTATGGAACTACTGTTAGCCTTCCACGGCCTGGACAGCCTTTGAAAGTTTCCTCCCGTGCCGAGGCCAGGCTTGTCCGAAGAGTCAAGGCTAACCCAAGGACAACAAGGAAGGAGCTCCGGGAAGATCTCATGGCAGTGGGGACATTGGTTTCAGTCAATACCATAAGTAACGTACTCCACCGCAATGGTCTCCGTTCCAGACGAGCCTGTAAGGTACCTTTACTTTCAAAGCGTCATGTGAAGGCTCGTCTACAGTTTGCTCATGATCACTTGGAGGACTCTGAGACAGACTGGTTCAAGGTTCTCTGGTCTGATGAGACCAAGATTGAGATCTTTGGTGCCAACCACACACGTGACGTTTGGAGACTGTATGGCACTGCATACGACCCCAAGAATACCATCCCTACAGTCAAGCATGGTGGTGGCAGCATCATGCTGTGGGGCTATTTCTCAGCCAAGGGGCCTGGCCATCTGGTCCGCATCCATGGGAAGATGGATAGCACGGCCTACCTGGAGATTTTGGCCAAGAACCTCCGCTCCTCCATCAAGGATCTTAAGATGGGTCATCATTTCATCTTCCAACAAGACAACGACCCAAAGCACACAGCCAAGAAAACCAAGGCCTGGTTCAAGAGGGAAAAAATCAAGGTGTTGCAGTGGCCTAGTCAGTCTCCTGACCTTAACCCAATTGAAAACTTGTGGAAGGAGCTCAACATTAAAGTCCACATGAGACACCCAAAGAACCTAGATAACTTGAAGAAGATCTGCATGGAGGAGTGGGCCAAAATAACTCCAGAGACCTCTGCCGGCCTGATCAGGTCTTATAAAAGACGATTATTAGCTGTAATTGCAAACAAGGGTTATTCCACAAAATATTAAACCTAGGGGTTAAATAATAATTGACCCACACTTTTATGTTGAAAATTTATTAAAAATTAACTGAGCAACATAACTTGTTGGTTTGTAAGATTTATGCATCTGTTAATAAATCCTGCTCTTGTTTGAAGTTTGCAGGCTCTAACTTATTTGCACCTTATCAAACCTGCTAAATCTGCAGGGGGTTGAAGACTACTTGTAGGCACTGTGTATATATATATATATATATATATATATATATATATATATATAGTGAGAATATATTAATATATTTATGCTATTTTGCGTTGTTGAGGGACCGCCATGGGGTCTTTTCTTAGGCCTTAAACTATTATTATATGAAAATAAAGCCTTGAAAGTGCAATGTTGAATGAATATCGTCATTTTGCTGGTTCGTAAACCTAAGACCGTTGTGTGAGGGGTCTGATGGGCATTGGTGCTAGGAACACAACATTAAAGAGGTTGCTCGACAGTGAAATACAACTTGTTCTTCCTAAGATCCTAATTTGAATGTTCTGGTGGGGCATAAAGGGTAGGAACACAACATTAAAGGGATATCTAACAGCCAAATACTTTTTTTTTTTTTAGGAATGATTGGCTGCAGTGGTCAGATAACTAGGAGAGCTCATTATTGGATGCCTATCTTCTAGGCCTCAGTCCAATTCAGCCAATCATGGGCTGCAGTATTCCATTGACTTCCAAATAGAGCAGATATATCTTCTGGAGCGATCGCAGACCTATAAAGCATATATATATATATATATATACAGTGCTGGCCAAAAGTATTGGCACCCCTGCAATTCTGTTAGATAATACTCAGTTTCTTCCTGACAATGATTGCAATCACAAATTCTTTGCGATTATCTTCATTTATTTTGCTTGCAATGAAAAAACACAAAAAAGAGAATGAAACAAAAATCAAATCATTGATCATTTCACACAAAACTCCAAAAATGGGCCAGACAAAAGTATTGGCACCCTTAAGGGGCTTTACACGCTACGACATCGCTAATGCGAACTCGTTGGGGTCACGGAATTGGTGACGCACATCCGGCCGCAGTAGCGATGCTGTTGCGTGTGACACCGATGAGCGATTTTGCATCGTTGCAAAAACGTGCAAAATCGCTCATCGGTGACATGGGGGTCCATTCTCAAAAGTCGTTACTGCAGCAGTAACGAGGTTGTTCCTCGTTCCTGCGGCAGCACACATCGCTCCGTGTGACGCCGCAGGAACGAGGATGCTCACCTTACCTGCCTCCCGGCCACAATGCGGAAGGAAGGAGGAGGGCGGGATGTTACGTCCCGCTCAGCTCTGCCCCTCCACTGCTATTGGGCGGCCGCTCAGTGACGTCGCTGTGACGCCGCACGGACTGCCCCCTTAGAAAGAAGGTGGTTCGCCGGTCACAGCGACGTCGCCGGGCAGGTATGTGTGACGGGTCTGGGCGATGTTGTGCGGCACGGGCAGCGATTCGCCCGTGTCGCGCAACAGATGGGGGCGGGTACCCACACTGGCGATATCGGTACCGATATCGCAGCGTGTAAAGTGGCCTTTAGCCTAATACTTGATTGCACAACCTTTAGCCAAAATAACTGCGCACAACCGCTTCCGGTAACCATCAATGAGCGTCTTACAATGCTCTGCAGTAATTTTAGACCATTCTTCTTTGGCAAACTGCTCCAGGTCCCTGAGATGTGAAGGGGGCCTTCTCCAAACTGCCATTGTGAGATCTCTCCACAGGTGTTCTATGGGGTTCAGGTCTGGACTCATTGCTGGCCACTTTAGTAGTCTCCAGTGCTTTCTATCAAACCATTTTCTAGTCCTCTGAGGAAAACCCAGCTTTCTCACACTGGGCCCTACATTATGTTGCAAAATTTGTTGGTAGTCTTCAGACTTCATAATGCCATGCACACGGTCAAGCAGTCCAGTGCCAGAGGCAGCAAAGCAACCCCAAAACATCAGTGAACCTCCACCATGTTTGACTGTAGGGACTGTGTTCTTTTCTTTGAATGCCTCTTTTTTTTCCTGTAAACTCTATGTTGATGGCTTTTCCCAAAAAGCTCTACTTTTGTCTCATCTGACCAGAGAACATTCTTCCAAAACGTTTTAGGCTTTCTCAGGTAAGTTTTGGCAAACTCCAGCCTGGCTTTTTTATGTCTCGGGGTAAGAAGTGGGGTCTTCCTTGGTATCCTACCATACAGTCCCTTTTCATTCAGACGCCGACGGATAGTACGGGTTGACACTGTTGTACCCTCAGACTGCAGGGCAGCTTGAACTTGTTTGGATGTTAGTCGAGGTTCTTTATCCACCATCTGCACAATCTTGTGTTGAAATCTCTCGTCAATTTTTCTTTTCCTTCCACATCTAGGGAGGTTAGCCACAGTGCCATGGGCTTTACACTTCTTGATAACACTGCGCACCGTAGACACAGGAACTTTCAGGTCTTTGGAGATGGACTTGTAGCCTTGAGATTGCTCATGCTTCCTCACAATTTGGGTTCTCAAGTCTTCAGACAGTTCTTTGGTCTTCTTTCTTTTCTCCATGCTCAATGTGGTGCACACAAGGACACAGGACAGAGGCTGAGTCAACTTTACTCCATGTCACCTGCTGCAAGTGTGATTTATTATTGCCAACACCTGTTAGGTGCCACAGGTAAGTTACAGGTGCTGTTAATTACACAAGTTAGAGAAGCATCACATGATTTTTCAAACAGTGACAATACTTTTGTCCACCCCCATTTTTATGTTTGGTGTGGAATTATATCCAATTTGGCTTTATGACAAATTTTTTTCTTTTTTTTCATTGAAGACAAATTAAATGAAGATAATAATACCAAAGAATTTGTGATTGCAATCATCTTCAAGAAGAAACTGAGTATTCTCTGACAGAAATGCAGGGGTGCCAATACTTTTGGCCAGCACTGATTATATGTATGTATATATATATATATATATATATATATATATATATATATACATATATATACATACATGCATATATATATATATATATATATATATATTTATTTATTTATTTTTTCACTGTAAGAGGACTTCCATTGGATGCTCGATTCGTGCTCATCCGAGAATCCAACTGCTGCTAACGAGTGCCGAG
Source organism: Anomaloglossus baeobatrachus (assembly GCF_048569485.1). Lineage (NCBI taxonomy): Eukaryota > Metazoa > Chordata > Amphibia > Anura > Aromobatidae > Anomaloglossus > Anomaloglossus baeobatrachus. The sequence continues at coordinate 291,304,443 of NC_134359.1, read as the reverse complement.
CATGGCGGTGCTCCCTCATCACTGCTAGTGAATGTTCCAAGTTTCAGAAATTATGTTTTTTTTCAAACGCATAACTTGGGTCCCAATGTAAAATCTGTAACAAAGCTTCTATCTACCATGTGCAACGTATAATAATGCCATAGGTGGCAGAAATCTTTTTTGTAACGCCCACAAAAACAATGGCCACCCACATGTCACCTAATATTTCTGCACCCTCTCCCACTACGCTAAAGATGTGGCTTTACAACATTCCAGCATACATCTGGCATTGTGCACAAAGCTCTAGATGAACAATTCTGCTGACACATTTGGTAACGAATGTTACAACTGGGGAAACGTTTTCTCGACTATAAGGCTCAGTCATGGCATTATCTGCTTGTGTACTCATGGTAGATAAAAAAAGAAGGTTGGGCACGGCATCATGGTGTAAGGCACTAGAACATTCTGCATCTCCAGATCTCCCCAGCAGAGAATGTTAGAAATGTTACACAAACAGTAAACTCTAAGACGGAGGAGCTCTGGAAACCATCTGTGGAAAAACCACAACTCCCACTTCGCTCTGACAGTGCCTGACTATTAAAGGAATTCTTTGAGATCATACAAGTGATGAGAACATAAGTATAAGGCTCCCAAAAGTTTCCTCTATATAATAATGACCTCCCTGCTCAACTGTCCCTATGAAGTTTGCCATCCAGTCCTCCGCATTGTGCAACCACCTCTTCCAATATTCCCCGACACACTTCATCCTATTCAGCGTTCTTCACTCAGCGGAGTATGAAGGCCAGCTGTGGTTGGTGGCAGAACAGATGAGCGATGTCTACAATTCAGCAACGTGGTGGTCAGCTGACCTCTTTCGGAGAGAGGCGAATTGGTCTTCTTGAAGATGTCCCCACTTAGGGATACCAACAACAAACGTGCGCAATAAGACGCAGTGTGCTCAATGGTTGCAGTATTCTGATTTTTAGGCAGCACATTTAGACACAGATAGATAGTATAAAGCAAAGCTTATTTGTTCTAGTGCCAGTTTGCTGGCAATCACTTCAGCAGCTCTTACTTCACTCTGGATAGTTTGTGCCATATACATGGACACTTCTCTTGGCAGCATTGTCCTGCCATGTCTCTTGTCTGGTAATTGGTGAACTCATGCAGCTTATGCTCTCAGTTACCACATAACAGTCTCCAACACAGAGGTACCAGTCTCCAGCAGTCACTGGTCTAGCACTCATATTTACATTCAGACATCAGCACTGGTGGAACGGTCAGCAGCTCTTCCTTCACTCTGGATAGTTTGTGCCATATACATGGACACTTCTCTTGGCAGCAATGTCCTGTTGTATCTCCTGTCTGGTAATTGGTGAACTTTTGCAGCTTACGCTCTCAGTTACCACATAACAGTTTACACATAGAGGTACCAGTCTCCAGCAGTCACTGTTCTAGCACTCATATTTACACTCAGACATGAGCACTGGTGGAACAGTCTGCTGACAATCACTTTAGCAGCTCTTCCTTTACTCTGGATAGCTTGTGCCATATACATGGACACTTCTTTTGGCAGCAATGTCCTGCAGTATCTCTTGTCTGGTAATTGGTGAACTGTTGCTGCTTACACTTTCAGTTACTACGTAATAGTCTCCAACACAGAGGTACCAGTCTCCAGCAGTCACTGGTCTAGCATGCATCTTTACACTCAGACATAAGCAAAGATTGAACGGTCTGCTTGCAATCACTTCAGCAGCTCTTCATTCACTCTGGATAGTTTGTGCCAAATACATGGAAACTTATCTTGGCAGCAATGTCCTGCCATATTTCTTGTCTGGTTAATGGTGAACTGTTGCAGCTTATGCTCTCAGTTACTATGTAACAGTCTCCAACAGTCACTGCACTCATCTTTACATTCAGACATAAGCACTGGTGGAACAATCCTGACACTCAAGAATAAGCCTTTATGCCTCCATATGCTGTGCTAAACATTCAACCTGTAGGTAGGAATAAGTATCTCTGCTCCCCTTTCCCTAAGTCCCAGCAATGGTGGTACTCTCACATAGGTCTCCCCTCTGTGGCAGTGAAGCAGCAGTTTTTAGCACTTGTATAAAAGGGGAATATGTCCTCTTTTCAACCCTTTTTTTATAGGTATCATGGCTAAATCTACTTGCACTAAAACTCCCAAATGTTTTCCGTCGACTCATGTTCGGAACTCTGTATCTCATTGTCTAAATATTTATCCCAGGACATGAAATATTACAATGAAAAGAAGGAAAGGGGAAGGGAGAGACGTGGAACTATTTGGAGCTCTAAAAGTAAACGCCTCCAAAGTTCCTGTGGGCGTAGAAAATAGTTGAGCAACTTTCTGGTTTTGTTCTAACGAAGTCTCAGCGCATTTTCATCAACGAAAGCAACAATGGAGCTCGAAAACCTCTGTTCCAGCCATGAAAATCGCAAAAATGTGAGTATTTCTGCTGTGATTTTGCAGATTTGGACTCCAAATGCTGCCACGGAGGACAGAAATCCCACTGTCGGTCGTGTGTCCCTCTGCTCACTAATTTAACTGTGACGTTAGCTCCTTAGTGAGTCGACGTTCATTGCCTTCCTTTCCTATTAAGGGAGGACGACCAGAGACTAAAAAAAAGACAACAAGTAACTTTAGTTACCACCGATCGCACTCATTTTTGCGACCGCCATTTTATCCAGTATTAAATCTAATTATTTAATCTTTTTGGGGTTCAGATTCAGCCCTGATGGTAAAAAAAAAAAGATTCCTGAACCCCACTTTAATATATTTTTATTAAAACAAAAAAATACAGGTGATAAAAAAATTATCACCTGTATTTTTTTTAATAAAACGAAATATACATTTTTAATTTTTTTTAATTTTTATTTTTTTAAAAAAAAAAATCTTTTTTTTTTTTTTTTCATTTTCTACCCACCTGGTTTATATGTGTTACACATGTTTGTATTTTAGGGGGAAATTTAGACTTATCATTTTTTTTACATTTCTAATCTTTATCTCATTTCCGTATTTTACATCTTTTATCTTTTGTTTTAGTCATTTTTACAGTTAGAAAAAATAAAAAACAAAATAAGATCTAACTGTAAAAATGACTAAAACAAAACATAAAAGATGTAAAATACGGAAATGAGATAAAGATTAGAAATGTAAAAAAAATGATAAGTCTAAATTTCCCCCTAAAATACAAACATGTGTAACACATATAAACCAGGTGGGTAGAAAATGCAAAAAAAAAAATAGAAAAAATAAAAAACAAAATAAGATCTATTTTTTTTTTGCATTTTCTACCCACCTGGTTTATATGTGTTACACGTTTGTATTTTAGGGGGAAATTTAGACTTTTTGTCATTTTTTTTACATTTCTAATCTTTATCTCATTTGCATATTTTACACCTTTTATCTTTTGTTTTAGTCATTTTTACAGTTAGATCTTATTATTTTTTAAAAACATTTTTACATTTTTTTCTTTTTTTGCATTTTCTACCCACCTAGTTTATATGTGTTACACATGTTTGTATTTTAGGGTGAAATTTAGACTTTTTTCATATTTTTTTTTTACATTTGTAATCTTTATCTCATTTGCATATTTTACACCTTTTATCTTTTGTTTTAGTCATTTTTACAGTTATATTTTATTATTTTTAATTTTTTTTTACATTTTTTTGCATTTTCTACCCACCTACTTTTTATGTGTTACACAAGTTTGTATTTTAGAGGGAAATTTAGACTTATGATTTTTTTTTACATTTGTAATCTTTATCTCATTTGCATATTTTACACCTTTTATCTTTTGTTTAGTCATTTTTACAGTTATATTTTATTATTTTTAATTTTTTTTTACATTTTTTTGCATTTTCTACCCACCTACTTTTTATGTGTTACACAAGTTTGTATTTTAGAGGGAAATTTAGACTTATGATTTTTTTTTACATTTGTAATCTTTATCTCATTTGCATATTTTACACTTTTTATCTTTTGTTTTAGTCATTTTTACAGTTAGATCTTATTATTTTTAATTTTTTAACTTTCTTCATGCATTATAAGTCATTACTGGTAAAGGAAATAAAATATAAATAAAAAAATAAAATAACATTAAAATAATAATAAAAAAATAGTAATAATAATAATAATAATAATAATAATAATATTACTATTTTTTATTATTTTAATTTTATTTTTTTATTATTAATAATAATAATAATAATAATAATAATAATAATAATAATAATAATAAAGGCTCCAGAAAATAAATTACAGTTGTTGTAAATTAATATTTACAAAGACTGCTGGAACTTGTAGTACTGTTGGTTGAAAATTACTGCTGGAGCTTGTAGTCCTGTTGGTTGCAAATTTAATGTTGAGATTTGTAGTGCGTACAACTGTAGATTTTCGTCTAGCTGATATTTCCCAGAGACTGCTGGGACTTGTAGTGCAGTCCTTTGTAGATTTTCATTAATCAGATCTTTCTAAAGACTTCTGGGACTTGTAGTACAACCAGTTGCAGATTTTCATAAGGTTGATATTTCCAGACACTGCTGGGACTTGTAGTGCAGTTTGTTGTTGATTGTTATTTAGTTTACATTTCCAGACACTGCTGGGACTTGTAGTGCAGTTTGTTGTTGATTGTTATTTAGTTTACATTTCCAGACACTGCTGGGACTTGTAGTACTTTTGGTTGCAAATTTCCATTTTTTCAATAGCTGGAACTTGTAGTACAACCAGTTGCAGATTTTCATTTGGTTGATATGTCCAGACACTGCTGGGACTTGTAGTGCAGTCGGTTGCGGATTGTTATTTAGTTAATATTTCTAGACGCTGCTGGGACTTGTAGTGCAGTTGGTTTTGGTTACTGACATTGTGAGATTTTGGCTCGTACCTTGACATTTTGGGCTGAGTATGTAACTGTTCTGCTGGGACTTGTAGTGCAGTTGGTTGTTAACTGTTACTTAAGGGTGCTTTACACGCTGCGACATCGCTAGCGATCTCGTTAGCGATGTGACACGCCAGATCGCAGGTGCTAGCTATGTCGCAGCGTGTAAAGCATCCTTTAGTTTCGATTTTCAGACACTGCTGGGACTTGTAGTGCAGTCGGTTGCAGGTTTCTGATATTGGGAGATTTTGGCTCGTACCTCGACATTTTGGGCTGATTACATAAGTGCTCTGCTGGGAGTTGTAGTGCTTTGCTCTAGGTTTTTGCACCTAGTCTGATTGACTAGGATGAAAACCGGTGGATCTAGGATCTATGGATTAAAACCGGCGAGAGCGTCCCTGCTGGAGACTGAGCGAAGATAACATGATCGGTTACGAGCAGTCCTATGTAAAACTGCACACGTGGATAATTACAGCGACACCAAAGGCGTATTTTTGTGGGCAGGGTTACAGTCACGTGGCAGCATGCACCGCGCTAGGCCTTCACAGAAAATACCGCCATTTTGTACACTGCTGCAGCTCCACTCATTTTCTGAGACCGCCGACAAGACCCCCCGCGCCAGAGGTGTGTTGCATCATATATGTATGTTGTATCTCCAGATTTTGTAATCATAACAGTGTCATCCGAAAGTGTCCGTCCACTCATCCTCATGAGCACGCCGGCTGTCAGATGATGTGTGCTGTCCGGCTTTGCTGCCGGTAACGTTGCGCAATGTGCGTTATTTTTGGACTGCGAGAAAACCGGTAGATCGTGTCTCAACGTTATTATTGTGCAAAAATGAAATGGTTAAATGGCAAAATCTCAGCTCTGCTACATCCGTGCAGTCACACACGCACACACATGTGTACACATAAACATATACACACAGAGCACACGGGCAAAATGTATACAAACACACACACGCTACATGTACATACGCATATACAGTATGTAGCAGTGAGTATGATGTGTGTATATATTCCCATATATATATATACATACACACACATACACACTATCATCATTACACACACATATACATATATATATATATATATATATACACACACACAATCATCATACATTATATACAGTATATATATACATACATCATACACTATCATCATTACACATTTTATATATATATATATATATATATACATACACACACACACAGTCACATCATCATGCACATTATATATACTGTATATATTGTATACATACAAAAACACCATCATACACATATATATATATATATATATATATATATATTTATGTGTATACTTATATGTGTATATATATATATATATATATATATATATATATATATATATATAAAAATGTGCATGATGATCGTGTATGATGGTATTTTTGTATGTATATAATATATATATATATATTGATATACACACACACACACACCATCATCAACTATCATCATACACATTATATATATATGTATATATATATATATATATATATATATACACCCGCACGCATCATCATACACTATATACTTTGCTATATATACACACACACAGCATCATGCACTATATACTATGCTATACTGTATGTAAAGTATATATTTGCTATATATACACACACACACACTCATAAATGGTGTATATATATGAAAACATATACACAGACATACACATAAGCACGTACTGTATATAGACATTGTACACACACACACACACACACATACATATATACTGTATATACATGATATATATGTGCTTTGTATACACATCATACGCACATACTGTATTGTGTTCATATCTTCATATTTTTCTCTATTTTATACTGACATGAATCAACCATTATTTTACAAGGTAAAGTGGAAGAATGTCAGAGAGAAGGAGCACCGCAAGACGGATCTTAGACAGTAAGTATTCGGCTGATAACAGAGAACAAAGTGTAAATTGAGTAACATTCGGCTGCGTCCACACGGGTCCAATAAGGAGAAGAACCAGGAGCGCTGCTATAGATTTAGATGAGATTTTCGAAATTCTCATTCACATGTGGAGCGAAAATCACAGCAAAAACAGAAGTAAGCAATGGTCTCATCTGTAATGATATATGGGGTCAGGAGGGAAATCTGCAGAGGCGGTAAATCTGATTCCCCTGCAGATATAACACAGGAGGGCACCATAACTGGAGGTACTAATATTATTATTACTGCATGGCGCATTTCATGTGAAAAAGGGGCATATGTCGCGGGCGGAGGAGGGGACGCCGCGCTCTCCCACTGCTCGGGTCCGGCTGCCGCTGCGGCCTCTGCTGCTCGGTGGCTCGAGCGATGTGCCGGATCCCGGGAACTCGAGCGGTGCTCCTCGCCCGTGAGTGAAAAGGGGATTGGTTTTGGGGATTTATATTGTCCGTGACGCCACCCACGGTTGTGGTGATTTTGGTGGACACCACCGCTGCTCTGTATGGGGATCCCGGGAGCGGTGACAGGGAGCAGCTTTGTTGTTATTTCTCCCCTCCGTGGGTAGGGGGTTGGTTGTCCCGGGGCCCAGTGATGAGGTGTAGGATGAGGGATGGCAGGCCGGGTGCGGGGCCTGGTGAGGTGCAGGGTCGCGGGGGCAGCGCTGTGCCGCACGGCATGGTGGTACTCACTCAGCCTGAGACGGTGACACAGTTCACGGTAAAACACACGGCTGGAAAGACTGTTCCCACGGACGGCTGCTGTTGCTTTTCCCCGGTAGTTGACGGTGACGGTCTCTGTCCCTGCACCTAGTGAAATGTTGGTAGCGATGGGTTCCCACCGGTAACCCGCTCCCCGGCTTGCATATGGGCCGGAGGAGCCCCTCTTTGCCCGCAGGCGCTGGCCCTGAGAAACTGGTGCCCTGGCGGTGGCGGTGTCTCTCTCCTACGGTTGGACTGTTGCCTTCAATCGGGACTTAGTTGTTGGGAGACCCAGAGGTCCCCTTCACTGACGGATTTGGCAAATTCACGGCGACTCCTAGCCATGCAGGGATCCGAAAGACCCCTGCCAATGGTGCTGGCTTCTCTTCGTATACCGTTCCGGTACCGCCGGGCCACCACCCGTCCACGGTCCTTTCGGCAACCTCCGATCAGCCTCTCCTGCAGATGGTCACCGCCGTCTGCCGACCTTGCTGTCTCAGTCTGGGGCACACACCCGGACCAACTTCAGGCTTCCTCAACTGTCACTTTCTCTTCCACTTTTACTCCTCTCACTTGCTCCTCTACCACTTCCTTCTCCAACTCCACTAAACTCCACTCTACTGCCTGGTTTTCCCGCCTCCAGGACTGTGAACTCCTCGGTGGGCGGAGCCAACCGCCTGGCCCACCCCCTGGTGTGGACATCAGCCCCAGGAGGAAGGCAACAAGGATTTTTGGTGTAGCTTCGGTGTACCTATCCGGGGTGTAGGGTGTGGTGGTGTCATGACCTGTGACCCCTGGCTTGCCCAGGGCGTCACACATACATAGACACGTACAATAATCATTTACAATACAAAGCACAAACTGGGACAGGAGGAGGAAGAGAAGGCTGTTCACGGGGGCTCACAGTCTACATGGGATGGGTGAGGATACAGGAGGAGAGGGTGGAGCCAGGGCCGGCTCCAGGTTTTTGTGGGCCCTGGGCGAAAAAGTCTCAGTGGGCCCCATCCACACATAGACATGCACAGAAACATACACATACAGGCATACGTACACATACTTACTTAAAGGGAAATTCACAAAAACACATATAAATAGACAAAAATCTATACAGTCATATACACTGACATACATAGATACAGATCATACATGCACACACAGACACATTAGAGATACTTCCAATATTGGGAAGCCGGCAACAGCCTCATTCACCTCCCCAGCTTGTGTGCACCCAGCTCCTCCTGGGCATGTGTCTGTGCCACGCTGATTGATGGCCGTCACTAACAGACATGGCCGCACATAGAGAACACTAAGGGGCACTTTGCACACTACGACATCGCAGGTGCGATGTCGGTGGGGTCAAATTGAAAGTGACGCACATCCGGCATCGCATGTGACATCGTAGTGTGTAAAGCCTAGATGATACGATTAACGAGCGCAAAATCGTCGTAATCGTATCATCGGTGCAGCGTCGGCGTAATCCATAATTACGCTGACGCGACGGTCCGATGTTGTTCCTCGCTCCTGCGGCAGCACACATCGCTGTGTGTGAAGCCGCAGGAGCGAGGAACATCTCCTACCGGCGTCACCGCGGCTTCCGTAGGATATGCGGAAGGAAGGAGGAGGGCGGGATGTTTACATCCCGCTCATCTCCGCCCCTCCGCTCCTATTGGCCGCCTGCCGTGTGACGTCACAGTGACGCCGTACGACCCGCCCCCTTAATAAGGAGGCGGTTCGCCGGCCAGAGCGACGTCCCAGGACAGGTAAGTCCAGGTGAAGCTGCCGTAGCGATAATGTTTGCTACGGCAGCTATCACAAGGATATCGCTGCTGCGACGGGGGCGGGGACTATCGCACTCGGCATCGCAGCATCGGCTTGCGATGTCGCAGCGTGCAAAGTACCCCTAACACTGCTGTATATACATCACAAGAGAGGCTGGGGACACATTACTTGGGGGCATACTTATTACTGAGGAAAGGGATATACAGCAATAGGGGCCATACAGCTCCAGAGAGGGGCATACAGCTCTAGAGGGGGACAGTGGCTCTGGGGTGGGGGGACAAACAGCTCTGAGGTGGGGAGGGGACATGCAGCTCTGGGGGTATACACAGCTCTGAGGGGGTATACAGCACTGGGGTGGAGGTGACATACAACTCTGGGGGTATAGCAGTATGCAGCCCCCATATTCCTCCATATACTGTTATGAAACCCCCATAGTTCTCTATGCAGCCCCCATATGGCACTATGCAACCCCCATATAACATTAAGCAGCCCCATATATCACAATGCAGACCCATATGGCATTAGGCATCCTCATGTGGTATACAGCCCCCATGTAGCACAATGCAGACCCAGATAGCATTAGGCACCTTCATGTAGTATACAGCCCCAATATAGCACAATGTAGACCCAGATAGCATTAGGCACCTTCATGTACTATACAGCCCCAATATAGCACAATGCAGACCCATATAGCATTAGGCATCCTCATGTGGTATACAGCCCCCATGTAGCACAATGTAGACCCAGATAGCATTAGGCACCTTCATGTACTATACAGGCTGCATATAGCACAATGCAGACCCTGATAGCAATAGGCACCTCCATGTAGTACACAGCACCTATATTATTTAATGCACCTCCATGGTCGTCTGGCCACCACAATTACATAAATACTCACTTCTCCTCGTTCCCCCGCTGCTCCGGTCTCCTCGGCCGCTGTCGCTCTGACCTCTCAGCAGGCGCGCAGAGATGACGTCACCACGCTCCGCTGCTGAGCTGTCAGAGGCTCAGAACGCCAACAATGTCAGACACAGCGGGGAGAATGATGAGAGAGGCAGCGCGCCGCTCTATCTCTCATCATTGCTTTCAATTGTATCGGCAACTGCGATGCCGATACAATTGAAAATGCAATCTTCGGCGGGGGGGGGGGGGGAGGCTAGTGACGGCACGGGCACCGCTGCCACCGCGAGTGGGCCCCCCCCGGCAGCCCGGGGCCCCGGCGTTTGACCGGGTTTGCCGGGTGCTGACGCCGGGCCTGGGTGGAGCGGGTCGTGCGCCACTATAGTGGACTGAGGGTTACTGCAGGTGCAGGCTTGTCAGAAGAGATTGGTCTTCAGGTTTCATTTGAAGGTTTTCACGGTAGTTGAGAGCCTGGTAGGTTGGGGTAGAGCGTTCCAGAGTATGGGGGAGGCACGGGAGAAATCTTGGATGCGATTGTCATATGAGGGGAGTCAAGAAGGAGATCATGTGAGGATCCAGGAGATTAGGTCCCAGCTGAATGGAGACAAGTTGTGGATGGCTTTGTATGTCATGCTTAGTGTTTTCAACTGGAGTCTTTGAATAATGGAAAACAAGTGAAGGAATTGGCAGAGAGGAGAAGCCGAGGAATAGCAATTGGGGACAGGTAGATTAGTCGGGCAGCAGAGTTTAGGATAATACGGGGCAAGAAATGGCTCCTCTAATACGTAAGCGGGAGGTCGTGTTTGGCGCTATGGCTGCGCAAGAAAGACCTATGGGGATGCGAGTCTTGGTCAATTGCCCAGTTTGTCACTCTATACCACCTGCCCTGGTGCACAGTACAATAGCACAGTCCCTATATAATTCACCCTCGTAGTGCCCAAATCGTCATATTTTTATATTTTTTTTGTAGGGATTTGTGGCTTCTGTACTTGCTGCTGCTGCCCTCAATCCTCTGGTAAGTAAAATGATAAATATCCATATGCTGTGCGCGATGTGTTACCAAGGCCCCCTCCGTGTTTCTAGTTCCTGTGGTGTCCATTTTCACACGCTCTGAAGAGACATGTTCATGCACATAGTAATTAAATTCTAAGGGGATCTTCACACCTCCGTGTTTACACAGACTATGAGTCCATGTGATCCAAGGGCCAAAGAAGTCTATGTGTACGTGACAACACGTACAGTACACGGATGACATCAGTGGACAAACGTCTGTGGACTGACAAGACTAAAGTTGAACTTTCTGGAATGTCCATATCGCATTACATAGGGTTTAGAAGTAGCACAGCATTTCAGAAAAGGAACATCATTCCCACAGTAAAACATGGTGGTGGTAGTGTGTTAGTCTGGGGCTGTTTTGCTACTTCAAGACCTGGAAGACTTGCTTAGGTCAATGGAACCATGAATTCTGCTGTCTACCAAAAAATCCTGAAGGACAATGTCCGGCCATCTGTCCGTGACCTCAAGCTGAACTTGGTTTATGCAGCAGGACAATGATCCAAAACACCAGCAAGTCCACCTGTGAATGGAGAGATAAACTAAATTAAGACATTGGAGTGGCCTCATCAAAGTCGTGACCTTAGACCGATTGAGATGTGGAGGCCTGGCCTTAAAAAGGTGGATAATGATCAGAAGCCCTCCAATGTGGCTGAATTACAACAATTCTACAAAGATGAATGGGCCAAAATTCCTCAAGAATGTTGTTAAAGACTCATTGCCAGTTACAGCAAACACTTGATTGCAGTTGTTGCTGCTAAAGGGCGGCCCAACCAGTTATTAGGTTTAGGGGGCAATCACTTTTTCACATTGGGCCCTGTAGGTTTGGATTTTCTTTTCCCTTAATAATAATAAAGACCTTCATAAACTGCATTTTGTGTTTACTTGCGTTATCTTTATCTAAGCTGTAGGGTATCAGACAGAGAAAGAGACAGGCACAGACAGACAGAGAAACAGACAGAGACAGACGGGGAAAGAGACAGACTGGGAAAGAGACAGACGGGGAACGAGACAGACGGGGAACGAGACAGACGGGGAACGAGACAGACGGGGAACGAGACAGACGGGGAACGAGACAGACGGGGAACGAGACAGACGGGAAACGAGACAGACGGGAAACGAGACAGACGGGAAACGAGACAGACGGGGAACGCGACAGACGGGAAACGAGACAGACGGGAAACGAGACAGACGGGGAACGCGACAGACGGGAAACGAGACAGACGGGAAACGAGACAGACGGGGAACGAGACAGACGGGGAACGAGACAGACGGGGAACGAGACAGACGGGGAACGAGACAGACGGGGAACGAGACAGACGGGGAACGAGACAGACGGGGAACGAGACAGACAGAGACAGAGACATAGACACAGACAGACACACAGAGACAGACAGGGAAAGTGACAGAGAGACAGGCAGACAGAGACTCGGAGAGAGACAGACAGTTACTATTCCGGGCAACGCCCGAGTGCTACAGGTAGTTTCTTAATATTTTTTAGTGTTTTTTCATAGCACTGTGGCTCAGGGACGCCGGGCTGCCATGATCGGTGCATTCCATGCCTGTTCCCAAATACATATCACTAATAGCAGTGATACACTGAGTCATGGGCGTCCCCTTTAAGCTCTGGATAGTGTCGTATAGCGTCAGTATAATGCTATGTTCTGTGGTTCTTAATTATTTATTTTATTGCAGAAGAAAATGTGCCTTTGAGTATTGAGGAGACCTGGCCGGACAGCCGTACAAGACCATGGGGAGAGCGGGAGCTAAATACCTCATTCCGCACAACACAAGGTGCCACCCAATGTATTTTACTCATTACATTTGAGATAATTGGTTCAAGATCACCCAAATATGCTTTTTTTTAGTCTCCTTTCATGCAAATCCAGCTAAATAGTGAACAACCTCCTCCTCCTCCTGTACAATGACTGATATCTACTGTATATAGAGGTGATAACACAGGACCCAACATTCACAATAGCTGATATCACAGCTCACTTTCTCCTCCTATACAATGACAGAAATCACCTCTATATACAGTAGATAACACAGAATCCACCATTAACAATAGGTGATATCACAGCTCACCTCCTCCTCCTGTACAATGACTGATATCACCTCTATATACAGTAGATAACACAAGACCCACCATTAACAAAAGGTGATATCACAGCTCACCTCCTCCTCCTGTACAATGACTGATAACAAATCTATATACACTAGATAACACAAGACCCACCATTAACAATAGGTGATATCACAGCTCACCTCCTCCTCCTGTACAATGACTGATAACACCTCTATATACAGTAGATAACACAAGACCCACCATTAACAATAGGTGATATCACAGCTCACCTCCTCCTCCTGTACAATGACTGATATCACCTCTATATACAGTAGATAACACAAGACCCACCATTAACAATAGGTGATATCACAGCTCACCTCCTCCTCCTGTACAATGACTGATAACAAATCTATATACAGTAGATAACACAAGACCCACCATTAACAATAGGTGATATCACAGCTCACCTCCTCCTCCTGTACAATGACTGATATCACCTCTATATACAGTAGATAACACAAGACCCACCATTAACAAAAGGTGATATCACAGCTCACCTCCTCCTCCTGTACAATGACTGATAACAAATCTATATACACTAGATAACACAAGACCGACCATTAACAATAGGTGATATCACAGCTCACCTCCTCCTCCTGTACAATGACTGATAACACCTCTATATACAGTAGATAACACAGGATCCATCATTCACAACAGGTGATATTGTGGTGAACCATGGGGGAGGTGGCAGATGTTGTAGAGGGGCAAACTGGGATATGTAGTTCCACTAGTAGCAGATGGTACTGTCATGATAGCTGAAGTGGTCGCTGTTATGATTCAGGGACCGAGGAGGATCAAAAAATGCTGAATCCCAAAAGATAACAGGGTGGCTTGAACCTTAACGGACTGCAGACTTAATCGTGACACACAACTAGAAGTAGCCGTGGGACGAGCCTACGATGACCTGCACGCCTCAACAAAGCCGGAGAACTAAATATTCTTACAGATAGAGATATAAGAAAGCTAATCTGCCTCGGAGCAGTCCCCAAAGGTAGATAGATAGCCCCTCACATGTAAAGGCTACAGTGATATAGAAAAACACAATACAAAGCTAGAAAAGACAGATTCAGCAAAGGTGAGGCCCAAACTATCTTTATAGGAAAGGATAGGAAAGAGCAACTGTCTGCAGCCGTAAAAACCCTAATATACACCAGCACTTCTGATATGGAAAAAACCTGAGGTCAGACAACCTCTCCCCCACTGTATCAGGACACTGGGAGGTGGCACGTATGGAGATGGTATAGGACCCCCCCAGGGGCGCTCCTATGGAGGTGGTGTGTGGGTGCAGGTGCTTGAGTACCCATGATGTTTGTGCAATTACAAGCAGCCAGTCATACCGCTGAACCTGCAATTATAACACTTTACTGAAGTGAATAGTAGCTTACAGTGGTACAGTGGTATCTTATTTAGTGGCAATGTGCGGGCAGTTCACTGTATAGGATACACTTAGTATTTTGCCTATGAAAGTAGGTGTCTTCTCCATATGAAAAGCAAGCTTAGGCTATGTGCGCACTAGGCGTTTTTTACCGCGTTTTTTGGGTGCATTTTTGTTCAGAAAACTGCATGACTTTGCTTCACCAGCAAAGTCTATGAGTTTTCACTTTTGCTGTCTGCACACAGCGTCTTTTTTTAACTGCGTTGTTGTGGTGCCCATGTCAATTATTCCTGCGTTTTTCACTGCGTTATTCACCCTTTCAGTTCAATGAGATGTTCAAAAACGCAAATTGCAAATATAGCTGTGTTTCTATGACTATAAACGCAAAGGGTGGGTAATAGTCACATGTACAGGAAGAGGATTGTACTCACTCAGCATTCCTTGTGTTGGTAAACACAGAAGAGTGAATCCACCCGGTACCACCACCCCTGGTTCCACCACCCGTCCTGCGCCATGTCCGCTCCTGGTACCGCCACCTCTGCTTTCACCTCCCGTCCTGCGCCATGTCTGCTCCCGGTACCGCCACCCCTGCTTCCACCTCCCGTCCTGTGCCATGTCCGCTCCTGGTACCGCCACCCCTGCTTCCACCTCCCGTCCGGCGCCATGTCCGCTCCTGGTACCGCCATCCCTGCTTCCACCTCCCTTATCGGCGCCATGTCCGCTCCCGATACCGCCACCCCTGGTTACACCTCCCGTCCTGCACCATGTCCACTCCCGATACCGCCACCCCTGCTTCCACCTCCCATCTGGCGCCATGTCCGCTCCCAGCTCCTCTGCCGATACCGCCACCCCTGCTCCGGCTGTCTGCAGACTCCCGGGACAAGTTGTCACGAACCGGGGTATGGGCACTCCTCGTTTGCCTTCTGGAGCAGTTCCTCCCTGTACCCGAAGTCGCTCGGTCCGGTCTTCTGAGCCACGGATGCTGACCAGGACTTTTTGCCATTCTGACAGTAAGTGTCAAAAAAAGAGCCTACTGAGCATGTGCGGGATTCCTATGGGTGTTTTGTCACTATCTGAGCATGTCAGTGATGTGGCACGTTCCTATTGGCCACAGTGACATCATCCGTGATGTGGTACGTTCCCATTGGCCGCCGTGACATCATCAGTGATGTAGCACATTCCTATTGGCTGGTGACGTTATCAGTGATGTCCTACTGAAAGCTCGTTCTTATCAGTCAGCGTAGGGGTTAATTAGCATTACTTTTACTTTACAATTTGCCAAAGGCAATTAGATCCCCAAACTAAAGACTAATCTATTAATATATAACTTTTAATCAACGTATTAAGATAAGGGGACAAACACAATTAAAAGCACTGAGCACAGTGATCTGTCTTATATCACAAAAGCCATTACTTTAGCCATGGGGAATTCCCTATTCAGACTCATTCTTCCTGTCTCTGGCTAGCTAATGTGTTAATCCTATTGTAAATAATCACTGGGATCACTATTTTAAAAAGACATTCAGTAGCCTCCCCAACATGTTTCACCACACTGGCGTCATCAGGGGGGAGGAGGGGGAGGGGCTGAGGCTAATGCTAGCTAGTGCATTAGCCTCAGCCCCTGATGACGCCAGTGTGGTGAAACATGTTGGGGAGGCTACTGAATGTCTTTTTAAAATAGCGATCGCAGTGATTATTTACAATAGGATTAACACATTCGCTAGCCAGAGACAGGAAGAATGAGTCTGAATAGGGAATTCCCCATGTCTAAAGTAATGGCTTTTGTGATATAAGACAGATCACTGCGCTCAGTGCTTTTAATTGTGTTTGTCCCCTTATCTTAATACGTTGATTAAAAGTTATATATTAATAGATTAGTCTTTAGTTTGGGGATCTAATTGCCTTTGGCAAATTGTAAAGTTATCAGTGATGTTGCACGTTCTTATTGGCCACCGTGACATCATCAGTGATGTGTAGGGCTCCCATTGGCCAAAGGGGCTGGCTACACGTGGTTCCTCCATCTTGTGGGCGGTACAAAGGTGATAAATAGCCCTGACGCCCACATGGAGGTGTGCACTCGTCTTTGTGCATACTGCTGTACACATCTTAGATAGGATTAGGCGGCGAAGTCCCATCGGACTAATTGAGGGTCAAGAGGCAGGTTAGGGTGAGGCGTTGCGGTCATATCCGTTGACCGAGTTAGGGTCAGTATCTGGCGAAGCTAGGCTCCAGTGATATCGGGCTTCGGCGGCTTTGGGACCGGTGGCTAATCGGCTGTACCATATAGCAAGCCGATATAGGAGCAGTACCCTGTACACTCACCACTGCATATACCCTGAGCCCTGCTAGCAGGATATGGCTAGTGTTCTGCTTGTCCGCTCCTATACATACTGTGTATGCTGCATATATATTACCTTCTGTGAAGGAACAGAAGTGTAATGCGCCATATAGACTCTGTGAGTAAACAGAGTTCTGTTTATTTACTATAATATTATTTCCTTATCTGACTCTCATTTAGGCCTAAGCCACACGGCGAGAAAATCGGTGCGAGTGGAGTGCGATAAAACATCGCATTCCACTCGGACCAATTCTAGCCTGTGTGACAGCACACATGGGCGATTATTTTCTCAGCCCTAATCGGACCGAGAAAACAATCGCAGCATGCTGCGATTGTAATCCGAGACTCTTTCTCTCGCACCCATTCAAGTGAATGGGGCGAGAGAAAAATCGCACTGCACTCGCGGTACACCGGTGTACTGCCAGTGCAATGCGAGAATGTCTATAGCCGGCTACACAGGCGAGAGGGAGAGAAATCCCTCCCTCCCCTCCTGAGTGCCGGCCCGCCCCCCGCAGCTGAGGTCTGCTCGCACGAACGGACCTCAGTTGCAAGGACACAAGCATGAGACTCGGCTCTGCTGTACTGCCAGCACGAGCCGAGTCTCATGCAAGGAGATCGCAGTAGTCCCCGTGTGGCCCCAGCCTTAATGAGATACATACTGCAGTATCGTGTGGCTTAGAACATGGTTACTATATACACAGGTCCTCTGTGACGGGACAGAGTCTCTTTACATCTGTTGGTACCTCTGTGTGACCTGTAACATAGAGTACCTTAGTTACCGGGTTACTTTTGGGTTTCAGTAGGGCCTTGTGCCACCAGCTGCAGTTCTGCCATCACTGCACAGTGGACCCTGACCACTGGTAGTAGTATATCTTCATCTATTCCTATACCAGGAGGTCCCCCCGTAACACACGTCCGATCACTCCAGGACCTGCTGGTGATCAGCTCATACGGTCCCCTGACGGCATCAGCTGACAGTTTAAGTCCAGCGGTGAGGCCAGCTTTTTACCGCCCGGCCGGTTTAAACGATCAAGCTGATGCTGCCAAGTGACTGCATCAGCTGATTACTGGCGGCTCTTGGAGCGATCGGACGGATTCTGCACAGAAGTGTGTAGGTTTTTTTTTCTACTGATGCATCCGCTGATTATATAAATGGCTTTTAAACAATCAGCTGATGTGTCATGTGATTCAGGTCCTTGAACCTGACGCATTATTTGATCGCTTTGCATTCCAGCAAACCAATCAGATGATATTGGATCCAGATTGGACATCGCGACACTCTCGACCCAGGACTACGGCGGAGAGGGGGTTCTTTAGTTCAATAAAGATGGAGTCACTTATTGTGTTGTGTTTTATTTCTAATAAAAATATTTTTCTTTTTTTTTTTTTATCTTCACTAGAAATTCATGGTGGCCATGTCTAATATTGGCGTGACACCATGAATTTCGGGCTTAGGGCCAGTTGATAATACACAGCTGTCCCTAACCCCATTATTAACCAGCGAGCCACCGGCACCAGGGCTGCTGGAGAGTTGGATACAGCGCCAGAAGATGGCGCTTCTATGAAAGCGCCATTTTCTGGGGCAGCTGCGGACTGTAATTCTCAGCGGGGGTGCCCAGAAAGCTTGGGCACCCTGCGCTGCGGATTCCAATCCCCAGCTGCCTAGTTGTACCTGGCTGGACACAAAAATTGGGCAAAGCCCACGTCGGGTTTTTTAAAATTATTTCATGAAATAATTAAAAAAAAGGGCTTCCCTATATTTTTAGTTCCCAGCCGGATACAAATAGCCACCTGGGGGTTGGGGGCAGCCGTACCTGCCTGCTGTACCTGGCTAGCATACAAAAATATGGTGAAGTCCACGTCATTTTTTTTGTTTTACTTTTTGGGCAAAAAACTCTAGCATACAGTCCTGGATGGAGGATGCTGAGCCTTTTAGTTCTGCAGCTACTGTCTGCTCTCCTGCATACACTAGTGGATGGAGTATGCTGAGCCTTGTAGTTCTGCACCCCCTGCCTTTCCCTTCAGCATAGTCCTGGATGGAGCATGCTGAGCCTTGTAGTTCTGCAGCTGTCTGATCTCCTGCATACACTAGTGGATGGAGCATGCTGAGCCTTGTAGTTCTGCTCTCCTGCATACACTAGTGGAGATTGAAGGCGAACAGATTGAAGAAGGAAATTACATCAGATCTTTTTTTTTTTCTTCACCAATCTTTAATGGCATTGTTCACTGACACAAAAAAACACATAAAAATGCAGTGAACAAAAACGCAGCAAAACGCACCCAAAAATGCACCAAAACGCGGTAAAAACACATGCATTTTTGCCACGGATATGTTTTTTTGCGGCCAAAAATGCAGCATCTTTGGAGCTAATAAAAAGTGGTTAGGTGCGCACATACCCTTAGGCCTCTCAGGCAGCTGGAGCACAGCTCTCCTCAGCTTAGACCTCTCAGGCAGCTGGAGTACAGTTTTCCTCAGTTTAGGCCTCTCAGGGCGGCTGGAGCACAGTTCTCCTCAGTTTTGGCCTCTCAGGGCAGCTGGAGCACAGCTCTCCTCAGCTTAGACCTTTCAGGCGGCTGGAGCACAACTCTCCTCAGTTTAGGCCTCTCAGGCGGCTGGAGCACAGTTCTCCTCAGCTTAGGCCTCTCAGTCGGCTGGAGCACAGCTCTCCTCAGCTTAGGCCTCTCAGGCAGCTGGAGCACAGCTCTCCTCAGCTTAGGCCTCTCAGTCGGATGGAGCACAGCTCTCCCCAGCTTAGGCCTTTCAGGTGGCTGGAGCACAGCTCTCCCCAGCTTAGGCCTTTCAGGCGGCTGGAGCACAGTTCTCCTCAGCTTAGGCCTCTCAGTCGGCTGGAGGACAGATCTCCCCAGCTTAAGCCTTTCAGGTGGCTGGAGCACAGTTCTCCTCAGTTTAGGCCTCTCAGTCGGCTGGAGCACAGTTCTCCTCAGTTTAGGCCTCTTAGGCGGCTGGAGCACAGCTCTCCTCAGTTTAGGCCTCTCAGTCGGCTGGAGCACAGCTCTCCCCAGCTTAGACCTCTCAGTCGGCTGGAGCACAGCTCTCCTCAGTTTGGGCCTCTCAGGTGGCTGGAGCACAGGTCTCCTCAGCTTAGGCCTCTCAGGCGGCTGGAGCACAGTTCTCCTCAGCTTAGGCCTCTCAGGCGGCTGGAGCACAGCTCTCCTCAGCTTAGGCCTCTCAGGTGGCTGGAGCACAGCTCTCCTCAGCTTAGGCCTCTCAGGTGGCTGGAGCACAGTTCTCAGTTTAGGCCTCTCAGGTGGCTGGAGCACAGCTCTCCTCAGCTTAGGCCTCTCAGGTGGCTGGAGCACAGTTCTCCTCAGTTTAGGCCTCTCAGGTGGCTGGAGCACAGCTCTCCTCAGCTTAGGCCTCTCAGGTGGCTGGAGCACAGTTCTCCTCAGTTTAGGCCTCTCAGGTGGCTGGAGCACAGCTCTCCTCAGCTTAGGCCTCTCAGGCGGCTGGAGCACAGTTCTCCTCAGCTTAGGCCTCTCAGGCGGCTGAAGCACAACTCTCCTCAGCTTAGGCCTCTCAGGTGGCTGGAGCACAGCTCTCCTCAGCTTAGGCCTCTCAGGCGGCTGGAGCACAGTTCTCCTCAGCTTAGGCCTCTCAGGCGGCTGGAGCACAGCTCTCCTCAGCTTAGGCCTCTCAGGTGGCTGGAGCACAGCTCTCCTCAGCTTAGGCCTCTCAGGTGGCTGGAGCACAGTTCTCAGTTTAGGCCTCTCAGGTGGCTGGAGCACAGTTCTCCTCAGTTTAGGCCTCTCAGGTGGCTGGAGCACAGCTCTCCTCAGCTTAGGCCTCTCAGGTGGCTGGAGCACAGTTCTCCTCAGTTTAGGCCTCTCAGGTGGCTGGAGCACAGCTCTCCTCAGCTTAGGCCTCTCAGGCGGCTGGAGCACAGTTCTCCTCAGCTTAGGCCTCTCAGGCGGCTGAAGCACAACTCTCCTCAGCTTAGGCCTCTCAGGTGGCTGGAGCACAGCTCTCCTCAGCTTAGGCCTCTCAGGCGGCTGGAGCACAGTTCTCCTCAGCTTAGGCCTCTCAGGCGGCTGGAGCACAGCTCTCCTCAGCTTAGGCCTCTCAGGTGGCTGGAGCACAGCTCTCCTCAGCTTAGGCCTCTCAGGTGGCTGGAGCACAGCTCTCCTCAGCTTAGGCCTCTCAGGCGGCTGGAGCACAGCTCTCCTCAGCTTAGGCCTCTCAGGCGGCTGGAGCACAGTTCTCCTCAGCTTAGGCCTCTCAGGTGGCTGGAGCACAGTTCTCCTCAGTTTAGGCCTCTCAGGCGGCTGGAGCACAGCTCTCCTCAGCTTAGGCCTCTCAGGCGGCTGGAGCACAGCTCTCCTCAGCTTAGGCCTCTCAGGCGGCTGGAGCACAGCTCTCCTCAGTTTAGGCCTCTCAGGCGGCTGGAGCACAGCTCTCCTCAGCTTAGGCCTCTCAGGCGGCTGGAGCACAGTTCTCCTCAGTTTAGGCCTCTCAGGTGGCTGGAGCACAGCTCTCCCCAGCTTAGGCCTCTCAGGTGGCTGGAGCACAGTTCTCCTCAGTTTAGGCCTCTCAGGTGGCTGGAGCACAGCTCTCCTCAGCTTAGGCCTCTCAGGTGGCTGGAGCACAGTTCTCCTCAGTTTAGGCCTCTCAGGTGGCTGGAGCACAGCTCTCCTCAGCTTAGGCCTCTCAGGCGGCTGGAGCACAGCTCTCCCCAGCTTAGGCCTCTCACGCGGCTGGAGCACAGCTCTCCCCAGCTTAGGCCTCTCAGGTGGCTGGAGCACAGCTCTCCTCAGCTTAGGCCTCTCAGGCGGCTGGAGCACAGCTCTCCCCAGCTTAGGCCTCTCAGGTGGCTGGAGCACAGTTCTCCTCAGCTTAGGCCTCTCAGGCGGCTGGAGCACAGCTCTCCCCAGCTTAGGCCTCTCAGGTGGCTGGAGCACAGTTCTCCTCAGCTTAGGCCTCTCAGGCGGCTGGAGCACAGCTCTCCCCAGCTTAGGCCTCTCAGGCGGCTGGAGCACAGCTCTCCTCAGCTTAGGCCTCTCAGGTGGCTGGAGCACAGCTCTCCCCAGCTTAGGCCTCTCAGGCGGCTGGAGCACAGCTCTCCCCAGCTTAGGCCTCTCAGGTGGCTGGAGCACAGCTCTCCCCAGCTTAGGCCTCTCAGGTGGCTGGAGCACAGCTCTCCCCAGCTTAGGCCTCTCAGGTGGCTGGAGCACAGCTCTCCCCAGCTTAGGCCTCTCAGGCGGCTGGAGCACAGCTCTCCCCAGCTTAGGCCTCTCAGGTGGCTGGAGCACAGCTCTCCCCAGCTTAGGCCTCTCAGGCGGCTGGAGCACAGCTCTCCCCAGCTTAGGCCTCTCAGTTGGCTGGAGCACAGTTCTCCTCAGCTTAGGCCTCTCAGGCGGCTGGAGCACAGCTCTCCCCAGCTTAGGCCTCTCAGGTGGCTGGAGCACAGCTCTCCCCAGCTTAGGCCTCTCAGGCGGCTGGAGCACAGTTCTCCTCACTTGCTATAGGAGGTAATATAATGCACAGTCCAGGTAATGCTTCTCTGATGGAGGGACCTTCACGGGTCGGCTCCTTGTGGCCACACACTAGTGGTACCGAGCTACTCACGGTTTTGGCGCTACTGTTCCCTCTTGCAGGGGGTAGAACAGACAGAGTTTGTGACATAGAAGTCACGTTACACTGGTTCTGACTGGAAACGCATAGAAAACCAGTATGGAGGAGAGGATGTGTTCAGCCTTACCTCTCCTGGAAGCTTCACTCCTCTGTGGAGGCGATTATATGAAGGAAAGATGTCCCCTCAGCATGGACTGAGGTAGAGGTTCTGGAAGCTTCCTCCTGCTCTCCTGACTAGACTGGACTGATCCAGTATACTGGACCTGTGAGCTCTGAGGTGGAGGCTCCTCCCAGCCGTTACCATGGCAGCTTGTTGTGAGGAGAATGAACACTTTCATACGCATACACTGACCAGTAGATGGCAGCAAAGTGCATGCAACAGTCCTCAGAGGACGCCAGGGGTCTCAAACTCACCGGGGTGTAAGGGCCGCACATAGAAAAAAATAGTTTGGGGGGCCGCATTGATTGCAGGGCAAAAAGACATTTTTATTGGTACTATATTTTTTTCTTCTCTACATCATTGGATCACTGTTTATAAACATTTTTTGCTCGATCGTTATAACAAACTTGGACTTTTCTTGTTAAAAAAAAATATATATGTATAAATAAAATTTTGATGGTAAAAATAATTTCATGCTTTATTTTTTTTTACACTTTTATCCCTTTTTTGTAGGTAATATAGTTTTACAATTAGCACCACACAGTAATTTTGACCAACATCTTTTAGTAATGTCCCCCGTCCTGTTCCCCTTCTTGAAGTAATGCTCCCATCCTTGTCCCCATTCTGTAGTAATGTGCCCATTCTGTAGTAATGTGCCCATCCTTGCTCCTTTTACAATTGTGCCCCATCCTTGTCCCCATCCTGTAGTAATGTGCCCCATCCTTGTCCCCATCCTGTAGTAATGTGCCCATCCTGTAGTAATGTGCCAGTCCTTGTCCCCTTTAGCTAATGTGCCCCATCCTTGTCCCCATTCTGTAGTAATGTCCCCATCCTGTAGTAATGTGCCCATCCTGTAGTAATGTGACAATCCTTGTCCCCTTTAGCTAATGTGCCCTATCCTTGTCCCCATTCTGTAGTAATGTCCCCATCCTGTAGTAATGTGCCCATCCTGTAGTAATGTGACAATCCTTGTCCCCTTTAGCTAATGTGCCCTATCCTTGTCCCCATTCTGTAGTAATGTCCCCATCCTGTAGTAATGTGCCCATCCTGTAGTAATGTGACAATCCTTGTCCCCTTTAGCTAATGTGCCCTATCCTTGTCCCCATTCTGTAGTAATGTCCCCATCCTGTAGTAATGTGCCCATCCTGTAGTAATGTGACAATCCTTGTCCCCTTTAGCTAATGTGCCCCATCCTTGTCCCCATTCTGTAGTAATGTCCCCATCTTGTAGTAATGTGCCCATCCTGTAGTAATGTGACAATCCTTCTCCCTTTTAGCTAATGTGCCCCATCCTTGTCCCCATTCTGTAGTAATGTCCCCATCCTGTAGTAATGTGCCCATCCTGTAGTAATGTGACAATCCTTGTCCCCTTTAGCTAATGTGCCCTATGCTTGTCCCCATTCTGTAGTAATGTCCCCATCCTGTAGTAATGTGCCCATCCTGTAGTAATGTGACAATCCTTGTCCCCTTTAGCTAATGTGCCCTATTCTTGTCCCCATTCTGTAGTAATGTCCCCATCCTGTAGTAATGTGCCCATCCTGTAGTAATGTGACAATCCTTGTCCCTTTTAGCTAATGTGCCCCATCCTTGTCCCCATTTTGTAGTAATGTGCCCATTCTATGATAATGTGCCCATTCTGTAGTAATGTGCCCCCTCCTTGACCCCATTCTTACCTGTTCTCCGCTGTCAGCGCTTCATCTGAAATTCAGATGCTTGTTTTGCCGCCGCGCAGTCAACTGCTCTCTGCACTATTCCAATGGCAGATACAAGCAGGTGACATCATACACTTGCCTCTGATTGGCCAGCGGCTGCCATTGGAATAGTGCAGAGGGAGCTAGACTCTGTGCAGTGCCAGTAAAACGTTCATCTGAAATAAAGCAGTGACGGCTGCAGTCCCTGCAGCGGCCGTGATCATCAAGGGGTGCGGTGCCTGTGGGCCGCAAGAAGCAGCCTGAGGGGTCGCGTGTTTGAGAACTCTGGTGTACACACAACATAACACAATGCATTACACACTACCTGACTCACAGTGCACAAAGTAATCCTGGGACACTGGAACAGATCTACTACAACACAACAACTGTGTAACTCAGCAGCAGTAGAATGGGTACCGGGATACCACAATAACACAGCTTACCTTCTCCTCCTGTACAATGACTGATAGCACCTCTATATACAGTAGATAACACAGGATCCACTATTCACAATACGTGGTGTCACAGCTCACCTCCTCCTGTACAATTACTGATAACACCTCTATATGCAGTAGATTACACAGAATTCCCCATTCACAATAGGTGATGTCACAGCTCACCTCCTCCTCCTGTACAATGGCTGATAACACCTCTATATACAGTAGATAATACAGGAGCCATCATTCGCAATATATGATGTCACAGCTCACCTCCTCCCCTTCCTGTACAATGACTGATAACACGTCTATATACAGTAGATAACACAGAATTCATAATTCATAATAGGTGTTATCAAAGCTCACCTCCTCCTCAACAATGACTGATAACACCTCCATACATAGTGTAGATAACACAGGATCCACCTTTCACAATAGGTGATATCACAGCTCACCTCCTCCTCCTGTAGAATAACTGTTAACTACTACTATATACAATAGATAACACTGGATCCATCATCCACAAAAGCTGATTTCACAGCTCACCTTCTCCTGTACAAAGACTGATGACACAGGATGCACCATTCACAATAGTTGATGTCACAGCTCACCTCCTCCTCCTGTAAAATGACTGATAATACAGTATCCACCATTCACAATAGGAGATGTCAATTCTCTTCTGAGGTTACAAACATGTCAGACTGAGGCATCTGCACCATATTCCTCGTCTTCCTCACACCCTGTTCTTGGTCTATAGAGCCGTGTAATCCTGCTGCGCCCAATATCCCAGAGGAAGATGTGCATGCGCCGATAGAAGAGACTCAGCCGGACGTCCGATGCACAAGATCTCAGGACGCTCGGCACAGAAACACCTCACCACCAGTCCATTCCCCAGGTAGAAACTGAAGCCTGTGAGGTTACACGCATGTTCACACTGGAGTTCAAAAACCACGAGGTTTCATGCGCTCCACTAGTGTCTTAAAGATGTCATGTGCACAGGCTCAAAAACATAGAGTTTCTGCTCAGTTTCCACTGCAAAAATTCAGCAAAAAAAAAACCCCATCAAAAACTCAGTGTGTCCAAACTTGGGAAATTTTGAAGGAGTTTTTCAATTCCTAAAGAGATTTTGGAAGAGTTTTTTTCTTTCTTGAGTAGTTTTTTGTAGCCTTTTGATTGGATAGCTCCTGATTTGGAGAAGTTTCCTCCAGGATCCACTTCAAAGAAATGATCTGCACTTTTTAGAGTTTTTCAAAACCTTTTCAGGAAAAGAAAAAAGTTCCTTTTTCAGAAACAGTTTTTGGAATGTTTTTCTATCCGTGAAGCAATTTTGAAAGAGTTTTTTTTTCTTTAGGCCTATTTTTTATTGTTCTGGAGAAGTTTCCGACAAGATCCACAGCCACATTGTGTGCACTTTCTTTTTTTTTTCCCACCATTTGTTTTTCTAAACCTCTTAAGGAAAAAAAATCAGATATTAAAAATCTCAGCATAGTGAATTTCCAACCGAAATAAAGAATTAGAGTTTTCAGAAAGTATTTTAAATAGCTTTTGAGGAGATGGGTCCGCTCAAAAAACCCTCAAAACACTCTGCCTGATCATAGCCTGGGGCTTTGTGCATACAGAGTCTTTTTCAGAGTTTTTGGAGAGGAAACTGAGCAGAAACTCCGATTTTTTAAAGGATTTTTGCAATTTTGAGTAGGGTTTAGAAAGTTCACGCTCAGTTTTTGCTCAAAACCTTGGAAAACGCTGTGTGAACATAGCCCTATGTTGCCACTTATCTACCCCATGACATGGCTGCTGTAAAAACGTTATTCCAGAACCATCCATTGAAGTCAGTAGACTATCCATTCCCCTACAGCTCCCCCGCAGGAGTGATGAGGTATTACACGGTATCCATTGAAGTCAGCAGAGTGTTGTTATTAATCTTGGCTTGTGGAGTCCTCCAACTCTTTGTAGTTGGGTAATCTAAACCTCTCATGAAGGCCGTTGTGATGGCGCCCCCTTCAGAATGGTGCTACCAGCGCACTTATGGGCACAGGTTACCCCTGAGGTGATGTCTCAGATCATATTTTCATTTCTTATCTTACAGATCTCAGGGACCAAGGTGAAGACCTTCCCTTCTCTACAGAAGAACTGGACCTGAATGTGATCAATCTCCGAACCCAACAGCTGCTATTATTTGGGATTTCCCCTTTAGCTCTGAATCCTGAAGGACAAAATTTTCACATTATGTTACTGATTCAGAGGTGCATCGCATTTCGTACTTCAGAGCTGCGTTCACAATTCTGCAGACATCAAAGCTAAATCACCCTTTGACATTGTCTGCACAGTACTGACGTCTTTACAACAGACGTGATGACGTTATGAGGGCTCAAACTGGAAACCTAACGCCCTCCGCAAGCATAACAGGGTATTATATGGGCAGATTCTCTGATATCCAGCATCTTCATTCACTTTAGTCACAAACTATGTGTGACGCCCTGGCAAAACCAGGTTGTCACAGAGCCTGCACAAATCCACCAAAATGCAGGCCATTCTCCTCTTTGGCACCAACACAGTCCCCACACAGGTATACACCAGCCAATCAGGCCCTAGTCCCCCCACCAGGACAATGGGAGGGATTGAGGAGAAGAGCTCAGGAAGTGACAGGGAGGAGTGGCAGTGTGAGCTGTAGTCAGTGGAGAGCTGACAGGAGGGAGTTGGAGCTCCCTGGTGAGGTTAATAGTCGGGGTTGGAGCCCTAGACCACCGAACTACTGGACTAGGTACGCCGACAAGGTGTCAGCGAGGGCCACAGGCGATGGAGGTCGGTCGCGGGGAACCTGAGGTAGACCGGGGCAGGGTTGTAGATGTAGACCGCCGGTGCCGAGAGAGGGGATCCGGTCCGGAGGCCGTTTCAAGCGGACTAGTCCAGACAAGAGAGACAGACAGAAAGTGCAGCAGAAAGGAGCCCTGGCTGTATATCTGTGTGTGGGACCCAAGCACACCCCTCCAGAGGCTACCGGCATCCGGCCTTGGTTTACAATACGGACTCTGTGTGTTTACTGACCCTCCAAGTCAGCACCAGCTCATCCAACATCACGACTACCAACTGTAAGTTCCCTGTTTCCTGCCTCCTAAAGACTGCTCCCTGCAACCCCTCACAATACCCTGGGCCCGGGAATACACCTACCCTACCCGTGGAGGGGATCCCACCTTGCTGCCCTGCTCCATCAGCCCCGGGCACCCCCACATCTAGGCAGTGGCGGTGTCACCATCCATCACCGCAACCCATGGGTGGCATCACTGACAAACTCTCCCCTGTAACTAACCCCTTTTCACTCGTGGGCGAACGACAGCTGCGCGAGCCCCGGATCCGGCTGCCACTCGAGCCACAGCAACCGCCTGGATCCGAGCACCTCGAGCGGCCCCCCTGTTGTGGTCTGTCCCCCGCCTGCGACATATGTATTCGTGAACTTTCTTTTTCATGTTTACATTGATAAGTTTATACTGTACTGTATAGATCGCAACGTATGCGAGTATTAGTATCGTATTATGGAGAGATAACTTCTACAGACAAATAGATCTGAATTTATCAATTCATATTGTGAAAAAATAGGTAACCCACAAACCAAAACCAACCCATTGAGAGCTTTTATCAAGGTTTGTCCTAGTGTAAAATAGAAAAAACAGGTGTATGTACAGTATACAAAAGGTGCTCAGATCTTATAGAAGTGCACAAACAAATATATATAAACGTATACTTGATGTTGATATCCTGATTTAATAGGCACCTGCCATCACTCATCTAACACACCAGATGCAGTGTTATACTTTGCCATTTATCTTCAACCCATTCAATTAAATATTCTTTTTGCATATATATTTTTATATATATTTCTTTGTGCACTTCTATGAGCACATCCTAGACGAAGCACTTTGATTGCGAAACGTGCGTCAGCTGCGTGGGAGTACTGCAGTGTTACCCTGATTCATGGCCTTGTATGCTGGTAATCTGTTTACTTTTTTTTTAATAGATGATGTAATATTTATGTATTTTTTAATTTCTTACACTTGTGAATATATAATGTCCCATAGATCATATATAGTCATGGTGATAGTTTAGTTGCATCTTCTTTATCAATTATGATTCTTTTGTGATTCAACTTCTGAGCACCATAGTGCACCAGTGATCAGAGCCTTAATGTCTAAATTACTTATGGACATCAAGGCCTGACAAACGTCATGTCACTGTATGAGTCGTCAGATGGGTCAGGTTGGAGGTGATGAAAAGCCGATGAGACTTGTGGAGTGAAGAAGACCCATGGCACGTGAAAGAAGAGCACGATGACCAATCTGCTTGATTGTTTTTAGGGAAGAAATTGGGTTATAACATAATAATTATACTCACCTGTCTTGGCGCCACAACTCCATGCCAGGTCTTCACCTTCACGAATCCTTCCTCTGGCTTCTTCTTTGGTGGTTCCATAACCTAATTAATGAGTCTGTAGAACAATTTATGATATTCTAGACTTCTATAGAACTGTAGATAGTCATCAGAATTTTGGACCACAAAAAATTTCAGAACAAAATGAGCCAGGAGTTTCACGGGGACACCAGATTTCCATCTCTGGTGGTCAATTCTTTGTTGAGTCCTCGTGAGGGCATTGGTTCTTTATGTAGCACACTGTTTTAGAAATCCATTGACTGGAATTAATTTTGGGTGTTTTTACCATTTTTTGTTTTTTTTTTTACTTTTCAGTAATTTATTATTTTCAACAGTGTTAAGCCTCTTACATGTGTGGCGCCCAGCCAGAGGTGTGATGTCCCATCCTGGGTAAGGAAAGGAGTGAACGCCGGTCCACAGGCAAATTCACGCTACACCCATTGTTAGGTACACACAGGGACCAGGGACAGTGGCAGCAACCCTCCCATGCTACATGCTGGGAGGGGCCGTAAGACCCATCCCTGCTCCCATAGGGTGGTAGCTTAGCAACTGGCGGGGTGGGATGAGCCACCCGAGTGTAGAGTAGTAAGGAAGGTCAAGTTTAGTCAGGGAGAGAGAAGGAGTCTGCGGGAGGCAGAGGAGACAGACAGTCTGCGGGAGGCAGAAGAGTGAGAAGAGTAGTGCTCTAGTCAGCCAGGAGCAAGAGAAGAAAGTGACGCTTCCTGGTGAAGACCCTGGGACTCAGAGGGTCCAGGTGACACCAAGTAGAGAAAAGAAGGGATTCCAGGGCCACAGATAGCTTTCAGGCTCGTGGCCTGTTCCACAATAAGAAGGTTCGGTGGAGGGATCAAGCTGCATACAGGGGACGGTCCCTAGAAACTGGAGGAGGAAAAGTCATCTCCAAAAGTAAAAACCGAGGCCCAGGGAAAGCTGCAATCTCCCCGGGCCACAGCCCACAGCAGAACCTCTAGAAAGGGGGTAAATTACCGACAGGCAAGCCCCTGGCCCGGAGGCTGTAGTGGAGGCCGAGCCAGGTTCAGCCAACAAGGGCAAGGCTTAAGGAGACAGCTGAAGAAAGGAACACATAGAGGGGTGCACCGGCTTTCACTCCAGGATCTACTCAGGATCGGCGGAGGTCCCTGACAGTGGGTCCCAGCAGTCCAGAGGCACCAGTGTGCACCTACCAGGAACTGTGAGTAAACAACTTGAAACTGCACCCTTGGAGTTGTCTCTGTTATTTCATCTGCTTAGCCTTCCATTACACCATAGACTCTCACGAGCACCAACTGTGCCCCGGGGCATTGCTCCACCTGTGGGGAGCAGTACCACCATTGCTGCCGTATCATCACCCCGGAGGCCTTACACAGCAGCGGCGGCTTAATAGCCGCATACCACAGGTGGCGTCACGAACACAAACTTTATTCAAACCCCAATTCATCAGCCATATTTAACTGACACCCACCAGGGCCACGGAGTCGGGCCCCGCCACCACTGACTACCCCCGGACTAGTCCGGCCCGGCACCGGGTGTCCCATAGCCCTGGGGTGGGCGAGTCATGTGAGTGTGTGTGTGAGTGTATGCGATCGGATGTGTGTGAGTGTGTTCTGATGTGTGAGTGTGTGTGTGTGAGTGTATGCGATCGGATGTGTGTGAGTGTGTTCTGATGTGTGAGTGTGTGTGTGTGAGTGTATGCAATCTGATCTGTGAGTGTCAGCAGAGAAGCACGGCATGCAGCACAGCTGCTGGGACCGCCCACCGGTGGGCACAGGGAGATGTGGGGTGTGTGTGTGAGTATATGCGATCAGATGTGTGCGTGTATACTGTCTGATGTGTGACTGTGGAGCACGATGGGGAGTGCGCAGCATAGGGGATGGAGTTATTTCATCTGCATAGACTTCCATCACTGCATAGACACTTACAAGCACCAACAGTGTCCCCGGGGCACCGCTCCACCTGTGGGGAGCAGGACCATCCAAGCTGCCATTCCATCAGCCCCGGAGGCCCCATACAGCAGCGGCGGCTTAATAGCCGCAAACCACAGGTGGCGTCACGAATAATATAAACTTTAATCACCCCCAAGTCATCAGCCATATTAATTGACCCCACCAGGGTACGGAGTCAGGCCCAGCCACCACTGACGTCCCCTGGACTAATCCGGCCCGGCACCGGGTGTCCCATAGCCCTGGGGTGGGCGAGTCACATGTATATTTTGGGTGTACATGAAGGCATTGTAATAGCAAAGGATAAACTAACACAGACATAAACTGTGATGGAAAACATAATAAAGCGCATGCGCTTGGTCATTTATGTGTATGAAGAGTTGGGATTTAACGCCCCTTCAGTGTGGGCTCAAAAAAGTGTAGAATATATACACTCGGGAGGCCAAAATGTTGTCTGTTTGGTTAAATAGATATATAAAAGCTAAAAAACTAATAACAAAAATATACTGGAGCTAATCAATAGGTTAGACACAATAGTCAAGCCACGTATCAAAGTCCATGTGCAACGAGGTGGGCCCGAACAGGACACAAGATGGTTCCCACAGCAACAACAGCGGCCATCTTATGTAAGGGAAAGATCAGGTGCAAAACAGCAGCATCTAGTGGTAAGAAGGGGAACTACAGCACAATTTCTGAAAGTGTACAACAGCAGCCACTAGTGGTGAGTCAGCAGAATGACAGCAGAATCCTACCTTTAATTTTTTTCACATAATAAAATTCCAATATGGTTAAAAATATACTATACACTAACCAATTGCTGACTGATTAAAAATGGGAACATAAAATGTCTCCAAAAATATATGTAAAAATCAATGTAGTATTCCAAACAAGTTGTAGCCGTTTGCCGTCTGCAGGCTGACATTCTAAAACAAATTGTATGGATGTGAAAATGATAAGCATCAGATTTAGGAGATCCCCTCTTTATCATCCCTCAGTGGATCCACCAGATATGAAGAGGGTTGCTGCTGTTTGAGCCCATCGGAAACACAGAGGTGAAGCCTCCGGGGGACTTTGCTGCAGATGAGAAGCCCACCTGCAGTCGCCCCAGGGACATCGATCCACCTTCGGGGACACCACAGGGTCTCCACTTTTTGGTTCTTCTGGCAACAGGTATGTCAGGTTTATTTACATGGGAGTCGTGACGCCACTCACGGTTTGCGGTCAGGGTAGGGGTGACCACCACTGCAGCTTTAACGAGCGTCTGTGGCTGATGGAATCTCCAGTCTGATGGTATGGCCTCCCGTGAGTGAGGCTGGCCCCAGGGGCTCGGGTGGTAGAACTGTGGCGCCCCAGGACCTGGTCGCCACAACAGCATTGACCTTCCAAAGGGTTAATGCTGAGCCTGGAGGTAATGGGGAGGTCCATTGGCCAGCAAGTTTAACACCCAACGCAGTTCTCCCTCCGGCCAGCAGAGGGAGCTCTGAACCTGGAATTCCAGGGAGCTTTCCTCAAGTCTGGCCTGAGGGAGGAAGTAGAGTCAGTCTGTAGAGAGAAGTGGAAGGAGGCAGACGCAGAGTGAGCTGTCCTGTGGATCTGGGGCCTAGAGCTAGAGTAGCTTGGCCCAGGGAAGCAGGAGTAGCAGAGAGGCACAGAAGAGACTCGGACATCGGAGTCTATGGCCACCAGGGCTTAAAATACTCCCTGGTAGCCGAATCCGAAGGGCAGGAGAGCTGCAAGCACCTGGCCCATAAACATCCCAAAGGTACAGCTGCAGCATCAGGGCCCGGTGTGGACTCCAGCAGAGAAGCACCAGAGAGGGCCTGCGCAGCCTACCACAGAGGGAAAGGGACGTACCATCGGTCCCAGCAGCAAAGAGGGCCATTGCTGGATCCAGAGAAGCAGGGTCCTATCATAACAAAGAAAAGCACAGGAGTAGGCCTCATACTCAGCTGGCCAGAAAGATCACCCCAAGTACTTCCAGGCCGACCGGATCCCCTTCACCACCTGTAACGGTCTCCCAGGACTGGACTGTTCCTAAAGTAAAAGAGGAGAAGGTAAAGAGACTGTTGTTGTGCCTGGTTCTTTCATTGCCTGTCGGCCCTGCACCGTGTTAGCCACACAACCCCATAGACTTTCACGAGCACTAACAGTGTCCCCGGGGCTCCGCTCCACCTGTGGGGAGCAGTACCACCATTGCTGCCGTATCATCACCCCGGAGGCCTCACACAGCAGCGGCGGCTTAATAGCCGCAGACCACAGGTGGCGTCACGAACACAACCTTTATTCATCAAGCCACATATTCTACTGACACCCACCAGGGCCACGGAGCCGGGCCCAGCCACCACTGACTACCACCGGACTAGTCCGGCCCGGCACCGGGTGTCCCATAGCCCTGGGGTGGGCGAGTCAGAACAACAGGTCCCAGAATAACTCAGGCACAGTCCAAGATGTCTTCCAACTTGTTTACTCACTTTCAGGTGGTTTTGTGAGGTAACCCGGGCGATGCTGAGACAAACCAGGAGGAACCAGGTATCCTTTAGGCCGGTCTAAGGGTAACCATTAACTCGCCTTCCTTGCACTTCTTGTTTCGGATAACCCCTGACTTGAAGTACCATGGGGTCCACCCAGGGAAGTCGCTACTGCCTTTTCTCCCCTTTTTGGCCCGTTTGCTGGCAGCGTGGACCAAGGTGGACAGCTCCAAGCTCAATCCCCCTTATGGGCCCCTCGTTGCAGCTGATGCTCGGACTCTAGTTGGTTGGTGAGGGACTTGCGGTCCCCTCACCAGCAGGTTTTAGCAAGCAGTGAAACTTGAGCCTGCTGTGGGAACCTGTTTCCCGTGCGTGCCTAGTTCCCAGGAGTCTCCGTACTCGACCAACTGACTTCCTCAGCGTCTTTCTGATCGACTTGCTGGTAACCATTCTCCCCCGCTAACGGCTACTACACGTGCAGGGTCTGACTAGCGAGTCAGCGCCCGTCACTCTCCTGACACTTCTCTTGCGCTTCTTCACCAACAGACTGGCTAACTCCTTTTACTTTCCTTACAACCGCTGCAGCCTAGCTTCCAGCCCCTCCTTTGCATCCTTACATGAGATGTGGAGGAACGCCCCCTCTTGGGTCTGCCCAAGCGTCCCCTCTAAGGTGTGGGAGACCTGGTTGCTATGTGTCTGTGCGTACACACCCGATTTCAGCCTTTGGATTACCTGGAAGTACTGACCCAGCATGGGTGCAGTACTCAGTGGTGCCTGACCAGGACAGGGGCGCCACACAGTCGTCACAGTCAGCCATGTTCTTGGAGATTTCAACACAGGAACCAGAAAGTTGTCCCTACTAATCCTGGTGCAACAAGAGGTCAGAGGCAGAGTAACCCTCATATAACCCCCCTATGAGCAGGGAGGAGAAGGAGGTGAGCTGTGTCCATCACCTATACTAAATGATGGATCCTGTGTTATCTACTGATTATAGAGGAGTTATCAGTTATTGTACAGGAGGAGGAGGAGGCGAGCTGTGACATCACATATTGTGACTGGTGAATCATGTGTTATATACTGTATATAGAGGTGTTATCAGTCATTGTATAGAAATGGGAGTAGGTGAGCTGTAACAACACCTATTGTAAATGGTGGATCCTGTGTTAACTACTGTATATAGAAGTATTTTCAGTCATTGTAAAGGAGGAGGAGGTGAGCTGTGACATCCCCTATTGTGAATGGTGGATCCTGTGTTATCTGCTGTATATATAGGTGTTATCAGTCTTTGTACAGGAGGAGGAGGGGGTGAGCTGTGACATCACCTATTGTGATTGTTGAATTCTGTGTTATCTCCTTTATATAGCGGTATTATCAGTCATTGCACATAGGGAGGAGGTGAGCTGTGATATCTATTATGAATGGTGGATCCTGTGTTATCTACTATATATAGAAGTGTTATCAGTCAATGTACAAGATGAGGAGAAGGTGAGCTGTGACATCCCCTATTGTGAATGGTGGATCCTGTGTTATCTGCTGTATATATAGGTGTTATCAGTCTTTGTACAGGAGGAGGAGGGGGTGAGCTGTAACATCACCTATTGTGACTGGTGAATCATATGTTATCTACTGTATATAGAGGTGTTATCAGTCATTGTATAGAAATGGGAGTAGGTGAGCTGTAACAACACCTATTGTAAATGGTGGATCCTGTGTTAACTACTGTATATAGAAGTGTTTTCAGTCATTGTAAAGGAGGAGGAGGTGAGTTGTGACATCCCCTATTGTGAATGGTGGATCCTGAGTTATCTGCTGTATATATAGGTGTTATCAGTCTTTGTACAGGAGGAGGAGGGGGTGAGCTGTGACATCACCTATTGTGATTGTTGAATTCTGTGTTATCTCCTTTATATAGCGGTATTATCAGTCATTGCACATAGGGAGGAGGTGAGCTGTGATATCTATTATGAATGGTGGATCCTGTGTTATCTACTATATATAGAAGTGTTATCAGTCAATGTACAAGATGAGGAGAAGGTGAGCTGTGACATCACCTATTGTGATTAGTGGATCTAGTGTTATCTCCTGTATATAGAGGTGTTATTAGTCAATGTACAGGAGGGGGAGGAGGTGAGCTGTGATATCACTTATTGTGAATGATGGATTCTGTGTCATCTTTTGTATATAGAGGTGTTATCAGTCATTGTATAGGAGGAGGTGAGCTGTGACATCACCTATTGTGATTGGTGAATTCTGTGTTATCTCCTGTATATAGAGGTGTTATCAGTCAGTATAATCCTATTTATGATAATGAAATTGAGGAGAAGCAATCTCTACAGAATATGTTTCAGTCTCAGACTTCAGAATATAGATTTCTTTTTAGTAGATATTATTACAAGGAATACACAAATTATTAAAAAATATGTTTTTGATGGTGCGGGGGATGGGGACAGGGAGATATCAGCAGCTTTAGGTAAGAGAAGCCCCTAGGAGGTTGTTCTTTTCTCTTCTGGGACCGGGGAGGTCGGTTGTACAGGTTACCTTGTACTTGCAGGTGTATTGCGGGAGTATTGAAGGTGTATTGTAGGAGTATTGCAGGTGTTTTGCGGGAGTATTGCAGGTGTATTGCAGGAGTATTGCAGGTGTTTTGCGGGAGTATTGCAGGTGTATTGCAGGAGTATTGCAGGTGTATTGTGGGAGTATTGCAGGTGTATTGTGGGAGTATTGCAGGTGTATTGTAGGAGTATTGCAGGTGTTTTGCGGGAGTATTGCAGGTGTATTGCAGGAGTATTGCAGGTGTATTGCGGGAGTATTGCAGGTGTATTGCGGGAGTATTGCAGGTGTATTGCGGGAGTATTGCAGGTGTATTGCGGGAGTATTGCGGGAGTATTGCAGGTGTGTTGCAGGAGTATTGCAGGTGTATTGCGGGAGTATTTCAGGTGTATTGCAGGAGTGTTGCAGGTGTATTGCAGCTGTATTGCGGGAGTATTGCAGGAGTATTGCAGGTGTATTGCGGGAGTATTTCAGGTGTATTGCAGGAGTGTTGCAGGTGTATTGTGGGAGTATTGCAGCTGTATTGCGGGAGTATTGCAGGAGTATTGCAGGTGTATTGCGGGAGTATTTCAGGTGTATTGCAGGAGTGTTGCAGGTGTATTGTGGGAGTATTGCAGGTGTATTGCGGGAGTATTGCAGGAGTATTGCAGGAGTATTGCGGGAGTATTGCGGGAGTGTTGCAGGTGTATTGCGGGAGTATTGCAGGAGTATTGCAAGAGTATTGCGGGAGCATTGCGGGAGTATTGCAGGTGTATTGTGGGAGTATTGCAGGAGTATTGCGGGAGCATTGCGGGAGTATTGCGGGAGTATTGCAGGTATATTGTGGGAGTATTGCAGGTGTATTGCGGGAGTATTGCAGGATATTGCAGGAGTATTGCGGGAGAATTGCGTAAGTATTGCAAGTGTATTGCGGGAGTAGTGCAGGAGTATTGCGGGAATATTGCAGGTGTATTGCGGGAGTATTGCAGGTGTATTGTGGGAGTATTGCAGGTGTATTGCGGGTGTATTGTGGGTGTATTGTGGGTTTACAGACACGGTTATTGGCAGTTGTACTGGAAAGTTTGTATTTTTTTCTCCTATTCAATGTTATAGCCAAAAGTTACTATTTTGTCTGAAATGTGTTGTTAATGCCCCTACAGTGTGAGACACAGAGGTGTGGAGCATGTAAGGTCGAGAGGACAAAATTTTGTCTTTTGGGAATATGATAAACAAAAAAAAAAATATAAAAAATAAAAAATAATGTTGCAAAATAATAAAAACACCTGTCAATCATAAACCAACAGGAGCTGGAGACTGGAGAGAATCAAGAGGTTAGACACAATAGACAAGCAATGTTGCTACGAAGCGGACCCGAACGGGACACAAGATGGCTTCAACAGGACCAATATCGGCCATCTCATGTAAGGGCAATGTCTGGTGCAAAACAGCAGCATCTAGTGGTAAGAAAGGAAAATGCAGCTCAATTTCTGAAAGTGTACAACAGCAGCCACTAGTGGTGAGTCAGCGGAATTACAGCAGAATCATGTTCTGTCCTTTTTTCACATAATAAAATTCCAATATTGTTAAAAATATTAAAAATATACTACATACTAACCAACTGCTGTCACAAAAAATATGCATAAATGTAATATTCCAAACAAGTTATAGCCATTTGCCATCTGCAGGCTAAAATGAAAAAAATTAAATAAAAAAAAAAATGGTCCTGTGGGAAAACGATAAATATCAGATATAGGAGATCCCCTCTGCTTCATCTGTCAGCGGGTCCACCAGATATGAAGAGGGTTGTTGCTGTTTGACCTCATCGGAAACAAAGAGGTGAAGCCTCCGGGGACTTTGCTGCAGTCGGCGCAGTCAGCCATGTTTTGGGGGAATATTTGTAATGGAGATTTCAATACAGGAGCCTGAGAGCGGCCGTCCCTGCTAATCCTGGTGCGGCAAGAGGTCAGAGGCAGAGTAACCTTCATATCACCTCATATGACATTGGTATTGTACCGCCCCGCGGCCTCGGCGGCTCGGATCCGTGCTTGCATTCTACGGGTAGTGGCTCGAGCCTCTCACGGACCTGGGGGTCACGTCGCTCTGCAAGGGGGGTTGGCATTACACACGGGGGATGCGGGCAATTGGTTTTGGGGTGATTGTTCGTGATGCTACCCACGGGTTGTGGTGATGGTGGACACCACCGCTGCGGTGTAGGTACGGGGACTCCCGGGAGCGGTGTAGTGGCGCAGCTAGGTGTTGACCCCTCCGTGGGTAGGGGGTGTTGGTCCCGGTGGTGCGAGGGCCGGGGTGCAGGGGCAGTATTGCGGTGCAGCGCGGTGCGGTGCCTGATGGCACTGTTGTACTCACGATTAAACCACACAGAGTCACTGGTAAACCAAACGAAGGTATGAACGGGGCCCGCAGCCGGCTGCAGCTTCCTAGTCGGACTGGCAATGTCCACCTTTCCCCTGCACCTATGTGTAGTTTGACCACTGTGCCTGAGCACCGGTAGTCCACTCCCCGGCATGTAGATGTCGAAGGAGCTTCTTTGCCCGCAGGCGCTGGCCCTTGGATCACTGGCCTTTGGCAGTGGCACTTATCCGGACAGGTTGGGCTGTTGCCGTCAAACGGGACTTTGGTGGGAATGAACCCCTGAGGTCCAGACCGCAATCAGTTAATTCGACTATGGTGGTGGCATATAGCCTAGTTTGGGGTCTGAGTACCCTGTCTGGTGCTCCAGTATCCAGTTAGCTCCCCGGTTCGGTTCCGGCGGGCTGCTACCCTGTCCCGGTC
Organism: Anomaloglossus baeobatrachus; assembly: GCF_048569485.1. Classification (NCBI taxonomy): domain Eukaryota; kingdom Metazoa; phylum Chordata; class Amphibia; order Anura; family Aromobatidae; genus Anomaloglossus; species Anomaloglossus baeobatrachus. The sequence continues at coordinate 291,265,288 of NC_134359.1, read as the reverse complement.
CCTTACGGTTCCGCTGGTCATGTTCCCGGTCTCCTGCAGGTGGCCACTGCCGTCTGCCTGCCTGACTGTTCTGGACCAACTCTCCACTCCACTGTCCAGCACGCAACTCCTCCGAACTCTTCTCCTCACTCAACTGTTTGTGTTTTCCCTGCCTCAGGCCAGCAGACTCCTCAGGGGCGTGTCTTTCTGCCTGACTCCGCCCACCTGTTGTGCCTGTCTGACACTGAGAGAGGCAATCAGGTCTTTGTGGTTGACTGATGGTACCTTTCTAGTGTGGGGGTGTATGTGGTGATGTTGTGACCTGTGACCCCTGTGTCCAGGGCGTCACAGTATACCAAGTCACCAGTGCGGAGGTCAGTGCATAGGAAGGCTGAGGAGTATAATAGTATAATGCCCCCAATATTCCTCCATATAATATAATGGTCCCCCTAATATAATGCACCCCATAATGGTCCACATAATATAATACAACCTCATATTCCTCCTGTCACGGGGTCCTTCTCTGATATCACACAATCAAGAGAGTGAGAGATGAGTGAAGAATCCAAAAAACATTTACTCCAAGCAAAACAGAAGGGTCGCAATATAATCCACCATACAGAGGGTAAAATAGTCCAGTAATAGCATAAATGTCCTGGGGATGAGTCACACTCCTCCAGACGTCCTTCTCCAGGGAAATCGGGGTTTCTCACAGTCTCTCTGGGGAGCCTCAGCTTCACCCTCAGAGGTTCAATCTTGCTTCTTCTCTCTTGACTTTCTCACCCAGAATGAACAATCCCCCAGGTAAGCAAAGAGTTTAGGTGGATCCCAGGCCCCCCTCCCCCAGACCTAGGGACAGAAACACTACAGGGGGTGATTGCATTCAGACAATACAATGTACACACAAGGAATACACAGAATGGACAGTGAACCATGCCTAAAATACGAACCTACACAACATGATACACAACCCTCCATATTCCACCATCACACCTCCATATAGTAGTATGCAGCCCCCATATTCCTCCTTATAGGGCTATGAAGCCTCATAGTCCTCCATATAGTATTATGCATGGCCCATATAGTATTATGTAGCTCCATATAGTACTATGTAGCCTCCATATAGCATTATGAAGCCTCCATATAGCACTATGCAGCCCCCATGTTGCATTATGCAGCTCCCATGTTGCATTATGCAGCCCCCATATAGCACTATGCAGCCCCCATATAGTATTATGCAGCCCCATATAGTATTATGCAGCACCCATATAGCACTATGCAGCACCCATATTGCATTATGCTGCCCTCATATAGCATTATGCAGCCCCCATATAGTATTATGCAGCCTCCATATAGCACTATTCAGTCCCATATAGTATTATGCAGCCCCCATATAGTATTATGCAGCACCCATATAGCACTATGCAGCTCCCATATAGCACTATGTAGCCCCCATATAGCACTATGCAGCCCCATAGAGTATTATGCAGCCCCCATATAGTATTGTGCAGCCCCCATATAGCATTATGCAGCCCCCATATAGCAATATGCAGCCCCCATATAGTGTTATGCATCCTCATGTATTATATAGCCACCATATCATTTAATGCACCCCCTTAGTTGTCTGGCCACCGTGATTAAATACATACTCACTTCTCCTTGTCCCCCATTGCTCCAGTCTCCTCAGTATGTGTCCACTGTTCTGCTGCTCTGCACATCTCAGCACAGTGCGCAGTAGTGACATCATCGCGCTTCGCTGTGCTGAGCTGTCAAAGCGCCACAGACACAGCCGGAGAATGATGAGAAAAGGAGCGCACCACTCCCTCTATCATTATTGCTTTCAATTGTATCAGCACTGAGCCCCCTTAACTCACGGGCCCCATAACAGTCGTGTAGCCTGCTGCTATTGGTGGTACGCCACTGGTCCAGGTCAACTGCGAGTGGGCCCCCCCAGTGGTCCAGAGCCCCAGCACTTGCCTGTGTGCTGATGCCAGCCCTACTGCTGTGTATAGCGTTTTTTTCAGTCATTGTACAGGAGGAGGAGGTGAGCTGTGATATCACCTATTGTGAATAGTGGCTCGTGTGTTAACAGCTGTATATAGTAGTGTTATCACTTATTGTAGAGGAGGAGGAGGTGAGCTGTGATATCACCTATTGTGAATAATGGCTCATGTGTTAACAGCTGTATAAAGTAGTGTTATCACTCATTGTAGAGGAGGAGGAGGTGAGCTGTGATATCACCTATTGATCTATATATATGTTATCTGTCTGTGATGATAATGAGATGATTGTAGAGAAACAATTTTTATAGAAGAAGTGTCAGTCAATTATGAGACTCAGAATTCATTACAACTTAGAGATGACACGGGAAGTAAAAAAAAACCAACAAAACACAAAAGTTTTTTTGACAATACAGCGGTTGGGGAAGGGAGATCCCAGCTTTTATAGGTAAGGGAAGCTCCAGGGAGGTTGTTTTTTTTTGCTGGGAGTTGTGGTGCATCTTGAGGTGAGGACGGGGAGATCAGCGCACAGTTTAGCATCTAGTTACAGTTTTATTCCCCTATTAAATTATTTGTGCAAAAGTTATTGCCTTGTCTTAAACTTATCAGATGGGATGGAATGTGACTGATCCAGAAGAATGAGGTTTTTTTACAGCAACTAAGCTTTTGGCTGCTCGTCAAGTCATTTTTAAGGTCAGTGGCTTTAAGTATAAGAGTATTACATTGTGTTTACAGCCCTGATTAATCATTGTGCAGAGCCAGATGCTGAAACCGTGGCCAAATGACAACAATATAGAGCAAAAACATATATACCCGGCCAGAGGTGAGAGACTAGCCCAAAATGTGATTGCACAGATTTGCTGTTAACTGGTGATAATGACCATCAGCCCATTTAAAAATCAATTGCAGTCAAATAATTTTTAGACTACTTTAATGTTAAAAATGGTTCAAAAATTATCCCTTTTTTGAGGGCAGATGCATACATTTCTGGAGTTTATAAGCAAGCGGTGCAAAAAGAAGAAACCGTGGCTTATTCCCTTTAAGTGGTACAAAAAGTATCTCTGTTTAAGGCTTTGTTCTTTGCTAAATGAAGAAGAGATAGCTTTTTTCCAAGCCATTCAAAAATTATTCCATTATTTAGAAAGTAGAAACAGGTGTACTGTTTTGAAATTGAAAAAGCAGTGATTTCTCAACTGGGAGTGAAAATATTAGCCCTTTTTTGGGGATTGGCAATAGGTTTTCTAGTCTCAAAATGATTAATCAGCTACAAAGCTTTTTTTAGCAAGTCGCTGAAAAATTATCCCTTTTTTGAGGACAGATGCATACATTTCTGGAGTTTATAAGCAAGCGGTGCAACAAGAAGAAACCGTGGCTTATTCCCTTTAAGTGGTACAAAAAGTATCTGTTTAAGGCTTTGTTCTTTGCTAAATGAAGAAGAGATAGCTTTTTTACAAGCCATTCAAACATTATTCCTTTATTTAATGAGTAGAAACAGGTGTACTGTTTTAAAATTGAAAAAGCAGTGTTTTCTCAACTGGGAGTGAAAATATTAGCCCTTTTTTGGGATCGGCAATAGGTTTTCTATTCTCAAAATGATTAATCAGCTGCAAAGCTTTTATTTTCAAGTCGCTGACATATTACCGTATTTTTCGCTTTATAAGATGCACCGGATTATAAGACGCACCCCAAATTTAGACATAAAAAAAGGTAAAAAAATAAACATTGGGTCCGTCTTATACTCCGGTGTTCTCTTACCGGAGGGGGGGCAGCAGTGGTGGTGAAGCGGGGTCACAGGAGGCAGAGATTGTGCTGGCAGGCGCGGCGGGTCAGTGGCGGCGGGGTCCGTAGTGGCAGGTGCGGCAAGGTCCGTGGTGGCAGGAGCCGTGGGGTCCGTGGTGGCAGGAGCCGCGGCGTCCGTGGTGGCGGCAGCGGCGGCGGCGGGTGAGTCATGCAGCAGGCCGGTGCGGTGAGTGTCCCAGTGTCTGCAGTCCCGGTTCAAATGATGGCGCCTGGAACGGCGCATGCGCAGGTAGAGCTCTCATCCAAGAGCTCCACCTGCGCACTCGCCCGCTCCCGGCGCCATGAAACCGGGACCGCGGACAAACTGGGTAACCTGCTGCACAGCCGCCCGAACGCACAGAGTGGCAGCCAGCAGGCGGCCTGCCCACCCTGCGTGCAAGCGGCCGGGTACCTGTGCTTGCATGAGGGTGGCAGCCGGGTATCTGTCTGTGCCTGTGTGAGGGTGGCAGCCGGGTGCCTGTGTGAGGGCAGTTGCCGGGTGCCTGTCGGTGCCGGCTGCCTCCCACAAACAGGCACCCGACTGCCGCCCGTACGCAGGCACAGGCACCCGACTGCTACCCGCACGCAGGCACAGGTACCCGGCTGCCACCTGCACGCAAGCACGGGTACCCGGCTGCCCGATCACTGCACAGACAGGACGCCCAGGTAAAGCTATATTTGGATTATAAGACGCACCCCTCATTTTCCTCCCTAATTTTTGGGAGGAAAAGTGAGTGTTATAATCCGAAAAATACGGTATCCCTTTTTTGAGGGCAGATGCATACATGTCTGGAGTTTATTAGCAAGCGGTGCAAAAAGAAGCAATGGCTTTTTCCCATTAAGAGGTGCAAAAATGATCTCTGTTTAAGGCCTGTTTCACACGTCAGTGATTCTGGGACGTTTGTGCTTTTTTTTATACGTATCAGAATCACTGACATACGCAGACCCATTATAATCATTGATTTTTCACTGACCGTGTCTCCGTATGGCGTACATGCGAGTCAGTGATTGCCGCACGGAGACAAGTCCATTTTTTTCTGGCATCACTGATGTCCCACGGACCACACTATGATGTGATCCGTGAAACACGTGCCAGAAAAAAACGTGCATTTAAAATAAAAAAACATTTTGAAATCCCCTTTCCAGCGACGCTCTGTGCAGCCTCTGCTCTCTGCAGCTTCCTGGCCGGCTCATGCATATTTATGAATGCTAAAATGAATAAGAGAACTCTGGCATTGAATTATTGCTATAGGAATATTTGAAAAAAAGAGATACTTAACTTATGTATTGGCCAATGCATGTGAGCCCGATCACCACGACAAGGTGATCTCTTATATATAAACCCTAATTTAAATGCCTCTACCTGGGTTAAAAATCTATGTGTCTGGGCAGCTAGACTCCAGCTATTAAGGAGGGTGGACGCAGAGTGCAGTTGTATGTATCTTTTTAGTTATAATGTGTTTTCAGCTAGCTTCTGTTCACACCTGTTGGATGTGTGGGTCAATCTTTTTGATATATTTGTAGCGCATTTCTTTCTGATTGAGCACTCTGACCTATAACCAGACTGTGTTCATTCCCCTTTATAGCTGGATCCTTTCTGCCCAGACATGTACAGTACAGACCAAAAGTTTGAACACACCTTCTCATTCAAAGAGTGTTCTTTATTTTCAAGACTCTGAAAAATGTAGATTAAAATTGAAGGCATCAAAACTATGAATTAAAACATGTGGAATGAAATACTTAAAAAAGTGTGAAACAACTGAAAATATGTCTTATATTCTAGGTTCTTCACAGTCGCCACCTTTTGCTGTGATTACTGCTTTGCACACTCTTGGCATTCTCTTGATGAGCTTCAAGAGGTAGTCACCGGAAATGGTTTTCCAACAGTCTTGAAGGAGTTCCCAGAGATGCTTAGCACTTGTTGGCCCTTTTGCCTTCACTCTGCAGTCCAGGTCACCCCAAACCATCTCGATTGGGTTCAGGTCTGGTGACTGTGGAGACCAGGTCATCTGGCGTAGCACCCCATCACTCTCCTTCTTAGTCAAATAGCCCTTACACAGCCTGGAGGTGTGTTTGGGGTCATTGTCCCGTTGAAAAATAAATGATGGTCCAACTAAATGCAAACCGGATGGAATAGCACGCCGCTGCAAGATGCTGTGGTAGCCATGCTGGTTCGGTATGCCTTCAATTTTGAATAAATCCTTAACAGTGTCACCAGCAAAGCACCCCCACACCATCACACCTCCTCCTCCATGCTTCACGGTGGGAACCAGGCATGTAGAGTCCATCCGTTCACCTTTTCTACAAAGACACGGTGGTTGGATCCAAAGATCTCAAATTTGGACTCATCAGACCAAAGCACAGATTTCCTCTGGTCTAATGTCCATTCCTTGTGTTCTTTAGCCCAAACAAGTCTCTTCTGCTTGATGCCTGTGCTTAGCAGTGGTTTCCTAGCAGCTATTTTACCATGAAGGCCTGCCGCACAAAGTCTCCTCTTAACAGTTGTTCTAGAGATGAGAAGGTGTGTCCAAACTTTTGGTCTGTACTGTAGGTAGTGACATTGCAAGTTAGGGTCCCAATATATAAGAGATCACCTTGTCGTTGTGACTGAACTCACATGTATTGGCCAACACATAAGCTAAATATCTCTTTTTCAAATATTCCTATAGCAGTGATGCAATGCCAGAGTCCCCTTATTCATTGTTAGCATTCTAGAGTGCAGCTGTATGTGTTTTGCAGTTATATTGTGTTTTCAGCTGGCATTTATTCCCACCTGTTGGATGTGCAGGTCAGTCTTTTTGATATAAATGTAGTAAATGAAGCGCCTATATCTGCGAAAGCGTTATAAACTATTCACAATCAACCCAGTTAAAAGAATAGGAAGAAGGAACAACAAGGAAGCGGCGCATGCGCTCCGGTTATTCCATGTCATAGAGCCACATCAGTAGTAAGGGAAAGGCAATATAATGCAAGTGAGGGAACATTTATCTCTATAAACCAAGTGGATTTTAGCTCCCCAAAAATTTCTAAAACAAAGAAATTGTATAGGAAAAATAAAGAAAAAATACTGGAAAAAAAAATATAAATAATACATTTTAAATTCTTGATCAGTTCATACAAGTAAGGGAAAGACAATATAATAAAAATAATTATTATTATTTATTATTATTATGCCATTATAATGCCAATAATGGAAACTGTATCTCTATATATCACAAGTTGATTTTAACAAAAAAAAATCTGAAAACAATGAAAAATTATAGGAAAAATAAAGAAAAAAATACAGAAAAAAATGTATAAAGAAATTCTAAATTCTTGGTAAATACAATTGGATGAATCACACCTTCCAATAAATGCCATAAAAGTGTTTGGATATTCGTCCTGATATGCCCCACCTTTCATTGCTGTTATGGGCAAATAAAATTCACCTTTTTTAAATATATTACCTGTGGAGGGCTGCTTCTATTTTTTGGGTATATTTGGAGGTTTTTGTTTTTGGGCCTAAATCTTGCTGGTGCATTTATCTATCTAGCTCCTGTCTGTCCATGGCTTCTGTTCACAGGGTGCTACCTTATCACTTCGGTGCTACCTTATCACTTCGGTGCTACCTTATCACTTCGGTGCTACCTTATCACTTCGGTGCTATCTTATCACTTCGGTGCTATCTTATCACTTCGGTGCTACCTTATCACTTCGGTGCTACCTTATCACTTCGGTGCTACCTTATCACTTCGGTGCTATCTTATCACTTCGGTGCTACCTTATCACTTCGGTGCTATCTTATCACTTCGGTGCTATCTTATCACTTCGGTGCTATCTTATCACTTTGGTGCTACCTTATCACTTTGGTGCTATTTTATCACTTCGGTGCTACCTTATCACTTCGGTGCTACCTTATCACTTCGGTGCTACCTTATCACTTCGGTGCTATCTTATCACTTCGGTGCTACCTTATCACTTCGGTGCTACCTTATCACTTCGGTGCTACCTTATCACTTCGGTGCTATCTTATCACTTCGGTGCTACCTTATCACTTCGGTGCTACCTTATCACTTCGGTGCTATCTTATCACTTCGGTGCTATCTTATCACTTCGGTGCTATCTTATCACTTCGGTGCTATCTTATCACTTCGGTGCTACCTTATCACTTTGGTGCTATTTTATCACTTTGGTGCTATTTTATCACTTCGGTGCTACCTTATCACTTCGGTGCTATCTTATCACTTCGGTGCTACCTTATCACTTCGGTGCTACCTTATCACTTTGGTGCTACCTTATCACTTTGGTGCTATCTTATCACTTCGGTGCTATCATCACTTCGGTGCTACCTTATCACTTCGGTGCTACCTTATCACTTCGGTGCTATCTTATCACTTCGGTGCTATCTTATCACTTCGGTGCTACCTTATCACTTTGGTGCTATCTTATCACTTCGGTGCTATCATCACTTCGGTGCTATCTTATCACTTCGGTGCTACCTTATCACTTCGGTGCTATCTTATCACTTCGGTGCTACCTTATCACTTCGGTGCTATCTTATCACTTCGGTGCTATCTTATCACTTCGGTGCTACCTTATCACTTCGGTGCTATCTTATCACTTCGGTGCTATCTTATCACTTCGGTGCTATCTTATCACTTCGGTGCTATCTTATCACTTCGATGCTACCTTATCACTTTGGTGCTATCTTATCATTTCGGTGCTACCTTATCACTTCGGTGCTACCTTATCACTTCGGTGTTACCTTATCACTTCGGTGCTACCTTATCACTTCGGTGTTACCTTATCACTTCGGTGCTACCTTATCACTTTGGTGTTACCTTATCACTTCGGTGCTATCTTATCACTTCGGTGTTACCTTATCACTTCGGTGCTACCTTATCACTTTGGCGCTACCTTATCACTTTGGCGCTACCTTATCACTTTGGCGCTACCTTATCACTTCGGTGTTACCTTATCACTTCGGTGCTACCTTATCACTTTGGTGCTACCTTATCACTTCGGTGCTACCTTATCACTTCGGTGCTATCTTATCACTTCGGTGCTACCTTATCACTTCGGTGCTATCTTATCACTTCGGTGCTATCTTATCACTTCGGCGCTACCTTATCACTTCGGTGCTACCTTATCACTTCGGTGCTACCTTATCACTTCGGTGCTATCTTATCACTTCGGTGCTATCTTATCACTTCGGTGCTATCTTATCACTTCGGTGCTACCTTATCACTTTGGTGTTACCTTATCACTTTGGTGTTACCTTATCACTTTGGTGCTATCTTATCACTTTGGTGCTATCTTATCACTTTGGTGCTATCTCATCACTTCGGTGTTACCTTATCACTTCGGTGCTATCTTATCACTTCGGTGCTACCTTATCAATTTGGTGCTATCTTATCACTTCGGTGCTACCTTATCAATTTGGTGCTATCTTATCACTTCGGTGCTATCTTATTACTTTGGTGCTATCTTATCACTTCGGTGCTATCTTATCACTTCGGTGCTACCTTATCACTTCAATACTAGACGGTTCCTGTAGAGAGCTCCCCCTAGTGGTGATGGGAAGAATAGCATAATTTGCCGATGACAAGCTTCTGGTGATTGTATGATAATCATGTTTTTCTTAATAAAGTATTGCGTTGCCCGTAACCTCATGGAGAATAATAAGCCCTGCAGTACTACGGCCTGTGAGTTGGTTTTTTTGCTATTTCCGGTTGATACGTAGTACTTTGAGGCGGGATTTGCATACGTAGCCGGATATTTTCTTCTTCATACCCGGATGTGGCAGCCTGGCCAGGAACCGCCATTACCAGAAATTAATTTTGCGTAAAACCATATATCGGCCTGCACAATGAGTAAGTACCGCTGTTCTTTTTTAAAGGTTACCCTCGTTTGCTATCGTGTATGTTGTATTTGTGTCATAGCAAAAGCCAAAACATTAATGGCGGTGGAGATGAAGCCATGTCCGCATTGTTATGGTCACCCTGTCGCCACATAAATGCACTGATATAAATATTGATACATGTGGGTTTATGGGCACTGTTCAAACATAAAGCCACAAATATACCAGATCAATTACAAAACGTTAAAATACTGTGAGACGGGAAGTGGCCAACTTAGTTTTAAGACGCCCATGAGTGCAACTATCAAAATCTATGAAAATCACAGGTTGTGGTGGATTCAAATTTTACGATCGTAGCCTGCATAAAAGCCGAGGCAGGGAATGCAGCAGCTATTTTAGGGTAATTTAGAATATTAAGAGGACGTCGCAGATCACAACTCCGCAATGGAGATAGAATAAAAAAAGATCCAAAATATTATCAAATACTAAACAGTAATGAGTTGTATAGATGCATCACGAAAGATAATCAGATAAAAGTACAGAGATTCAATCTATAGAGGGAGAGAGATATATGAGAGGTTGTGGAAGCAGTTCCGGACTCGGTGTGATTCATCAGTGATATGGTGAATTACAATTACATTTCTTTTTTTTCCTTTGTTCTTAATGCACTAGAAAGCATCAGTAAAACAGCGCAATAATTTTTACTGAAGAATAGAAATAAGAAATATGTGTGAAGTTTACTTGTGGGACAAAACTGTACTGAATTTTTTATTTTTCTATTTATTGTACAATTGTTTTGATTGTTTTTTTTTTTTTTTTAAATACCGAAGAAAATTTGCCTGAAATTTAGAAATTTGATGCAGCTATCTATCTCACACATTGTACGTTGCAAACAATTTCTTTTGTACAGTTGTTTTATTAGTCAAATTTTACATCTGTTCGCTTTATAGCAATACGGCGCTCTGCTGCCGATGCTGGCATTGTGGTCTTGTAATTACTGAATCTAAGAATTCTTAGTAAACAGCATTTTGCGGAAAAAACAGACGTGAATAGAGGAAATGGATGGGATTTTTGGATTCACCATACCAAAATTCAGAACAATCACATGTTATCTTGTCTGCAAAATGGATGTATTTGTTACGGAGTTTGAACTCAAGCAGTGCATATTCCGGAATTCACGTCCAAGCTGGCAAGACAACCCCAACAATTGACCCTTATATTATGTTATCCCATGAAACTATTACCTTATGGATATCCTGTTGGACCAATTGTATATAGAATCCTGGAGCTCTCTTCTTCATTGAAATGCTGTTGATACACATCATCCCTGTACTGGGGCAGTGGCCATGTTTATTCAGGTGCTATCTAGGATGCAGATGTGATGTGCAGGAACATTTTTCATATGTCAGTTATAGCTCTGTTATATGCTTCTAGGACCTATTTGTTTTTCACTGAATCTGCCTATATCGGTGCAAGAAACACATCCAAACCGTCAACCACTGTCAGCTGATTGGCCTCCAGTGCACGGTCCATCTATGATACAAGGTAAATGACCATGTGTGCCCGTCTTCCTGCATCTGGTTTGTCTGAAAAGCTGTAAGGAACCATATTACTATATACAGTCCTGTAAGGGAGGAGTTTGAAAAATATAGCCATGATGGTATTTCTTGTACGTTCTTCTGATTATAAGCAGTAAATTAGTGTTGTGTTGTATCCTCTATCTTGATGAAAATTATTGTGCCATATGACTTGCTAAAATTAAAAAAAAAAAGGGGATGATGATCGTACCCATGGCAGTACCACAATCTTGTGCCATCTGGCTTGCTAAAATAAAATGAAGGGGATGATGATCGTACCCATGGCAGTACCACAATCTTGTGCCATATGAATTGCTAAAATAAAAAAAAGGGAATGATGATCGTACCCATGGCAGTACCACAATCTTGTGCCATATGACTTGCTAAAATAAAAAAAAGGGAATGATGATCGTACCCATGGCAGTACCACAATCTTGTGCCATATGAGTTGCTAAAATAAAAAAAAGGGGATGATGATCGTACCCATGGCAGTACCACAATCTTGTGCCATATGACATGCTAAAATAAAAAAAAAGGGGATTATGATTATATCCATGGCAGTACCACAATCTTGTGCCATATGACTTGCTAAAATAAAAAAAAGGGGATGATGATCGTACCCATGGCAGTACCACAATCTTGTGTCATATGGCTTGCTAAAATAAAAAGAAGGGGCTGATGATCGTACCCATGGCAGTACCACAATCTTGTGCCATATTACTTGCTAAAATAAAAAAAAGGGAATGATGATCGTACCCATGGCAGTACCACAATCTTGTGCCATATGGCTTGCTAAAATAAAAAGAAGGGGATGATGATCATATCCATGGCAGTACCACAATCTTATGAAACTTGTAAAAAAAATAAAACCTTTGAGCATCTTTGGGCTACTTATGCAAAATGAAAATGTATATATAAGAAAAGAAGTGGTAAGAATTGGGAGCATTATTTTGTTTGAAACAGATGAGATCAAACGTGTCAAAGAAGTCTGGGTAATAAATGGTTGGTTGGATAGGCTTTTTACATATTTTCTGAAGTATGTCTTGAATTCAAGTTAGGTCAAGCTGGTAAGAGTTGACAGTTAACAAGACCCTGCAGCAGAGAAGGGTTACGAGAGCAAACAGAGATTTTATTAAGAAGTAGGGAGTGAGTTGTTAGCTGGATAATGTAGAGCACACAGAGGCTGACATGCGAGGCCGCAAAGTGTGTGAAGAAAGGAGACAGTGATAGCAAGCAAGTCACTGAAATAGATACGTGGCTTTGGATCTGTATACAGATGGCAAGCACTGGTGCTCCAAACAATAGAGACCGGAGAATAGAGCTCAGCGTCAGTGGTACAGAACCAAAGATCCAAAAGGTATATGTCAGTGTGAGTGGGGACTCTAGAACAGCAAGCAACATAGAGGATTATGTGTAAGTTAGCCCTGGGGTGTCAATAATGGACGACTGGGCAGCAAGGGCAGAGCACAGATCCATATGATAGTTCCTCAAATCCAGATGACACATCTCATGACTGTAGCTCATGTATCCAGCTCCAATCTCTATAGTCCATCCATAGGCAGCATGGCCTGGCCACAGCAACAGATTCTCGCCCACCCAGGTCATAGCACCAATTCTATCCAAAAATATGTGTTTCCTCACTTTTCTACCTCTATTGGGATCAGCACCTTGGATGAAGAAAGGTGATTACAACCCACCCCCTTAAACATTTGTTTAATGTGACTCCAAGTATGAAGGAGGTTAGTCTCTGGCCAATCTGCAGGATTGTGTATCTGGAAGCCCCCTGCAGAGGGAAACAACAGACGCACAACCACCACCAGATGCAGGACAATGAATCCTACTACAGGCAACTAATATGAAACACTGTTACAACCTCTTCCCCCTTCCAATTGTGTACAGACAAGGGACCAGAAATCGACAAGCAAGCACATCTCTAATAAAAAACACAAAAATGAGATCGACATAACCAGCGCTCCGTGCTGGAAAAAGATCCAATAATCTTTAGTTCGCAGCCAGCCCTTCACATCAGTCACTGTACAGGAGTAGGAGGTGAGCTGTGAAATAACCTATTGTGAATGGGGGATCCTCTTGTGTTATCTGCTGTGTCACGGGGTCCTTCTCCCATATCACACAACAGAGCGAGAGATGATTGAACAATCCAAAGAACATTTATTCCGAGCAAAATCAGACGGTCCATAAAATAATCCACCACACGGAGGATAAAATAGTCCAGAAACACGGATATAGTCCAGTAAGTGATAAATGTCCAGGTCTCTTTGGGGAGCCTCAGCTTCTCCCCCAGAGGATTAATCTTCCTGCTTCTCTCTTGAAGTTCTCAGACAGACTGACTAATCTCCCAGGTAAGCAGAGAGTTTGGTTGGATCCCAGGCCCCCCTCCCCTAGACTTAGGGACAAAAGCCCAGAAGGGGGTGATTAACCTGCAAACAGGACAATGTACACAGAATGGACAGAGCACCATGTCTAAAATACGAACCTACACAAAATTATACACAACCCCTCACATTCCACCAACACAACATCTCCCTCCATCACATGCTGTATATAGAGGTGTTATCAGTTATTGTACAGGAGTAGGAGGAGGAGGTGAGCTGTGACCTTACCAATTGTGAATGGTGAATCCTGTGTTATCTCCTGTGTATAGAGGTTTATCATTCACTGTACAGGAGGAGGAGGGGAGCTGTGACCTCACCTATTGTGAATGGTGGATCCTGCGTTATCTACTGTATATAGAGGTGTTATCAGTCATTGTACAGGAGGAGGAGGTGAGCTGTGATATCACCTATTGTGAATGGTGGATCCTGCATTATCTACTGTATATAGAGGTCTTATCAGTCATTGTACAGGAGGAGGAGGTGGTGAGCTTTAACATCACCTATTGTGAATGGTGGATCCTGCGTTATCTACTGTATATAGAGGTGTTATCAGTCATTGTAATCCTATTGGTGAAGATAATGAAATTACAGCGGAGACGCAATCTCTACAGAACAAGTGTCAGTCTCAGATTTCAGGACATATATTGTTTTATTAGGCATTTTTTACATTGATTATACAAATTGTTTAAAAAATAATGTTTTCTGACAATACAGTGGCTGAGGTGTGGAAGTATGAACAGTTTTAGGTAAGAGAAGCCTCTAGGAGGTTGTTCTTCTCTGCAGGGAGTCGTGTTATAGCGTGAGGTGGGGCCGGGGGAGGTCGGTGCACAGGTTACCATGTACTGTATGTGTATTGCGGGTTTACAGTCACGGTTATTGGCAGTTGTACTGGAAAGTTTGCATTTTATTCTCCTATTAAATTTTATGACCAAACTTTACTATCTTGTGTGGAATGTGGTTTTGTACAGCGCTCCAGCCTTTGGCTGCTCCTCAAATCATTGTTTGAGGTCAGTGACGATTAGTATAAAAGTTTTACTTTGTGTTTCCAGCCCTGACAGATCACTGAGCAGAGCCGATCCCTCCCGTATATTATCATCAGCTAACAGATCCCTCCACTCTATGGTCATCAGATAGCAGATCCCTCCACTTTATGATTATCAGATAACAGATCCCTCCACTCTATGATTATCAGATAGCAGATCCCTCCGCTTTATTGGCATCAAATAACAGATCCCTCCACTCTATGGTCATCAGATAATAGATCCCTCCAATCTATGATCATCAGATAACAGATCCCTCCGGTTTATGGTAATAAGATTACCGATTCCTGATACCATCAGATAACAGATCCAACCGATCTATGATTACCAGATAACAGATCCCTCCACCCTATGGTCATCAGATAATAGATCCCTCCAATCTATGATCATCAGATAACAGATCCCTCTGCTCTATGGTTATCAGATAATAGATCCCTCCACTCTATGGTCATCTGATAACAGATCCCTCCACTCTGTGGTTATCGGATAATGGATCCCTCCACTCTATGATCATCAGATAGCAGATCCCTCCACTCTATGATCATCAGATAACAGATCCCTCCACAAAGAAAAAATGAATAACTGGGTCCATAGTAACCATGTAGCATATAGCATGGAGGTTCACCATTAACAACAAAACAACCTACATAGAAACTCCATAATGTCATCCATACAATCCTCATTAGATTGAATACCAAACAATATTTTCTTTATAGAAATCTATAGAAAATTTATTTAAATGCAATTTAGTAAAAAGTTTTCCAGGGACACAAAAAAGTGCAACACATAGTACAGAGATATGCTTAAAAACATGTGCAAAGCTAGTCAGGGAGGTGTGTCAGTACAGAACAAGCTGAAATATGTGCATGGTATAGCTCACAGAGACAGCATAGCTAGAATGCATTAGTGTTTCAGTTCCACATAATACAATCAAAAGTGCACTGGAGTACATGAAATGACAAATGAGTAAAACGTCATGTCATAAATGTGCACTGCGGATTCAGAAACACATACAGAATATAGAAATCACCATGCATGGCTACAGTGCATTGATATATCAGTTCCACACAGGGCCAGATTAAGGTTGGTGGGGGCCCCTGGGCAGAAAATCTGGTGGGGGCCCAATAACGTTAACAATTTTAGCCGTAACAGTAGAGCACGCACTGTAGCATTTAGATATAAATACTGCACCTCAGTCTCACATTCCCCCTTCTCAGCATACTGTGCCCTCCTCCATACTGTGCCCTCCTCCATACTGTGCCCTCACACTGGCCACCTTGCTGCCCCTTATCTATACTGCTTATCTCCTTCACTATCCAGTCACTATACTGCACCTCAGTCTCACATTCCCCCTCCTCAGCATACTGTACCCTCACACTGGCCACCTTGCTGCCCCTTATCTATACTGCACCTCAGTCTCACATTCCCCCTCCTCAGCATACTGTGCCCTCACACTGGCCACCTTGCTGCCCCTTATCTATACTGCCTATGTCCTTCACTATCCAGTCACTATACTGTACCTCCGTCTCACATTCCCTCTCCTCAGCATACTGTGCCCTCCATACTGTGGCCTCACACTGGCCACCATGCTGCCCCTTCTCTATACTGCCTATCTCCTTCACTATACAGTCACTATATGTTAATGTACCCCCATGGTCGTCTGGCCACAGTGATTGTACATACTCACTTCTCCTCGTTCCCCCGCTGCTCCGGTCTCCTCGGCGCGTCCATTGCTGTCGTTCGACCTATCAGCAGACGCGCAGTGATGACGTCACCATGCTCCGCTGCAGAGCTGTCAGAGCGCCAACAGAGACAGTGAGGAGAATCATGAGAGAGAGCCGCCCAATCTCATCATTGCTCTTAATTGTATCGGCAACTGCGATGCCGATACAATTGAAAGTGCGATCCTCGGCGGGGGGGGGGGGGGAAGGCTGGTGACAGCGCTGGCACCGGGCCCCCTGACTAGCGGTACGCCACTCCTGCCACCGCGATTGGGCCCCCCGGCAGCTCAGGGCCCCGGCATTTGACCGGGTTTACTGTGATACAGACACCAGATGTTATACAATATACACATTATATGCCATCTGATGTGTGTACACAGTATATCACACTGCTCTGTACACTGGATGTGGTATACCATGTACACAGTATATCACACTGCTCTGTACACTGGATGTGGTATACCATGTACACAGTATATCACACTGCTCTGTACACTGGATGTGGTATATAATGTACACAGTATATCACACTACTCTGTACACTGGATGTGATATACCATGTACACAGTATATCACACTACTCTGTACACTGGATGTGATATACCATGTACACAGTATATCACACTGCTCTGTACACTGGATGTGATATACCATGTACACAGTATATCACACTACTCTGTACACTGGATGTGATATACCATGTACACAGTATATCACACTGCTCTGTACACTGGATGTGATATACCATGTACACAGTATATCACACTGCTCTGTACACTGGATGTGGTATATACACAGATATACAATGCTCTGCACTGATCACACCTGGGCCTACAGCACCTCACATATTCTATATGTAATATGGGCCATATAGTATAATGTGTGCTGCAGGCTCAGATGTGATCAGTGCAGGATCTGTGTAGTGATGTCTCTGCTGGAGATCAGTGTGAGCTATTGCAGGGGAGGGATGAGGCCGATGACCCGGCACTGACAGCCCGACCTGATCTGCAGCAGGTCACACTCCTGCAATAACTCACACTGGTCCTGCCGGCAGAGCTGCCGCTGACACTATGAAATCCCGTCCTGCTCCCTCCTCACTGCAGCCTAATGGCCCGGCACCATGATGGATGACGTCACACTCACCATCATCCACCGAGGCCTCTGCTCCAGTCCTCCCACAAGCTCCTCTACAGCACGAAAAGCAGCAGCAGACGGCGCGCGGTGACGTCATCCTTGCAGACTCAGCCCACACAGCATGCAGTGGGCGTGTCTGCAGCACAGTGACGGCCGGATTGAAATTCTTTAAGGGTACAGTGTAGTCCTGAACCTTAATAAAATGGCGCCCACACTGATGGTGGTGGGGGCCCCCTCAGAAGCTCTTGTGGTGGGGGCCCCTGGGCTGAAGCCCCGCCTGCCCCGCCTATAATCCGGCCCTGGTTCCACATAATGTAATTAACAACACACTGGAATACACTGAATAGCAAGGTAAGATGTCATATTATATACATACATGGAGACCCATGCAAGATGTGAAAAGCACCATGCATGCTGTCCTATGAGCATGGAACAAAACTCAAATGGTTATGATAACAGGACTATCCTGTGAGCATGTGCCATTGCTCAAATATATGCGATGCAATAAGAAACATCCTTTCAGCAAGGAAGATGGCGATGTTCCACCATAAGTAAAGGTACTGTGACCCACCAGGAACACTCCTGTGTTCAAGCCTGACACACCACCCTGCACCTCAACGCGTTTCGCTTATCGCTTCATCGGGAGGTGCAGAGGTGACATCCAGGGCTGCTTATATCTGGAATGAACAGTACTTACCATCCTATTGTGGCGCGCCCCGGAGATCCGATGCCCATCCTCCACTGTGTCCGGCGTTCAGGAAGCGGGAGTGCGCATGCGCACAACCCGACAACCATTAGATCACCAGACATAGAGAGGAGGAGTGATCAGAGCCCCGTGCACGCACAGGATGGAGTCCACAACCGCCATATTACATGAGGGCAAACAACAGGGCAAGTGAAAACCGAGCATAAGAAATAGTTGCAAAGGTAGATATATGACAAGTTGAACAATATTCATGAAGTAATATCCATAAAGTCTTTTGAATTGCAATTATTCCAGATCTTGAAAATGCAAACGGTCCAGATAGATCTTCCTGTTCTAGTAGCTCCAATATATGCAGATACAAGCAGCCATCTCTAAAAAGTATGGAATGGTGATAAAAGGGAAATGGGAAAAAATAAAAAATATTTTTTTGATTTGGCAGGGGGAGATCAATCAGTTGGATATCTTTATGCAGCGTCTCAATGATAATATGAATAACATTAGACTAACTTATGTCTTCAGCAGTGAACAAATCGAATATTTGGATGTACGAATATTGAAGGGGACGGACGGAACACTGTGCACGGATATTTTTCGTAAAACCACGGCTGTAAATTCACTTTTGAGTGCCAGATCATCACATCCGAAAAAGGTGATTGATTCTATTCCTACAGGGCAATTCTTGCGCGCCCGACGGGTATGCTCCAATAATGTTTCATTTGAGCAACAATCTGAGGATTTAAAAAGAAGATTTAGGGCAAGGCATTATCGAGAAAAATCTATACAGGAGGGATATGCCAGAGCAAGGGATACTCCACGCGATACCTTATTAAAAACTCACCCTAAGAAGAATGATGACATCGTTCATTTCATCACTCCCTATCATGGACAATGGAGGGAGATGTTCTCCATTGTCAAAAAATATTGGTCAGTGCTTCTCACTGACTATGACTTGTCCCTTATACTTACCTCTGGACCTGCAGTGACGCCAAAAAGATCTAAAACATTAAAAGATCAACTTGTAAAAAGCCTCTATACTCCGGCAGTCAGGAATACTTTCGGGATAAATAGGGGTCCCAGATGGGGGTCACGCTCCTGTGGGGACTGTGGGGCTTGCCCACAGATGGATCGTACAGGTGAATTTTGGGATTCTTCTAGGGAGAATACCTATAGAATTGTACACTCCATAAATTGTCGATCCACCGGGATTATCTATTGGGCAATATGCCCCTGTGGCCTCATTTATGTGGGCCTGACTACCCGAGAGTTCCGGACACGCATCTTGGAACACATCCGTGATATTAGGAACGCGGCTAAAGCCACAAAACCGGATGAAATTTTGCTTCTAAAGAATATCCCTAAACATTTTAGGGAACGTCATGATTGTAACTGGCGGTTACTCAGATTCAGAGGTATTGATAAAGTTTATCTTGGTGCGAGAGGGGGTGACCTCAGGAATGCCATATTTAAGAAAGAGGCCAAATGGATCATCACTCTTGATACAGTAAAACCGCGGGGGCTGAATGATATGATCAGCTACAAGCCCTTTCTGATTTAATGGCTCACGGTCTGTAAATGTGTAGTGGAGGTATTGGTTGTGTTTGCGTACCAATTGCCGTTTTATATTCTGACATTCTTTTCTCTTTTTTTATCTCCTTTTTATTTTTTCCCATTTCCCTTTTATCACCATTCCATACTTTTTAGAGATGGCTGCTTGTATCTGCATATATTGGAGCTACTAGAACAGGAAGATCTATCTGGACCGTTTGCATTTTCAAGATCTGGAATAATTGCAATTCAAAAGACTTTATGGATATTACTTCATGAATATTGTTCAACTTGTCATATATCTACCTTTGCAACTATTTCTTATGCTCGGTTTTCACTTGCCCTGTTGTTTGCCCTCATGTAATATGGCGGTTGTGGACTCCATCCTGTGCGCGCACGGGGCTCTGATCACTCCTCCTCTCTATGTCTGGTGATCTAATGGTTGTCGGGTTGTGCGCATGCGCACTCCCGCTTCCTGAACGCCGGACACAGTGGAGGATGGGCATCGGATCTCCGGGGCGCGCCACAATAGGATGGTAAGTACTGTTCATTCCAGATATAAGCAGCCCTGGATGTCACCTCTGCACCTCCCGATGAAGCGATAAGCGAAACGCGTTGAGGTGCAGGGTGGTGTGTCAGGCTTGAACACAGGAGTGTTCCTGGTGGGTCACAGTACCTTTACTTATGGTGGAACATCGCCATCTTCCTTGCTGAAAGGATGTTTCTTATTGCATCGCATATATTTGAGCAATGGCACATGCTCACAGGATAGTCCTGTTATCATAACCATTTGAGTTTTGTTCCATGCTCATAGGACAGCATGCATGGTGCTTTTCACATCTTGCATGGGTCTCCATGTATGTATATAATATGACATCTTACCTTGCTATTCAGTGTATTCCAGTGTGTTGTTAATTACATTATGTGGAACTGATATATCAATGCACTGTAGCCATGCATGGTGATTTCTATATTCTGTATGTGTTTCTGAATCCGCAGTGCACATTTATGACATGACGTTTTACTCATTTGTCATTTCATGTACTCCAGTGCACTTTTGATTGTATTATGTGGAACTGAAACACTAATGCATTCTAGCTATGCTGTCTTTGTGAGCTATACCATGCACATATTTCAGCTTGTTCTGTACTGACACACCTCCCTGACTAGCTTTGCACATGTTTTTAAGCATATCTCTGTACTATGTGTTGCACTTTTTTGTGTCCCTGGAAAACTTTTTACTAAATTGCATTTAAATAAATTTTCTATAGATTTCTATAAAGAAAATATTGTTTGGTATTCAATCTAATGAGGATTGTATGGATGACATTATGGAGTTTCTAAACAGATCCCTCCACTCTATGATCATCAGATAACAGATCCCTCCACTCTATGATCATCAGATAGCAGATCCCTCTGCTCTATTGTCATCAGATAACAGATCCCTCTGCTTTATCATCATCATCAGATAACAGATCCCTCAACTCTATGGTCATCAGATAACAGATCCCTCCATTCTATGATCATCAGATAACAGATCCCTCCATTCTATGATGATCAGATCCCAGATCTCACTGGTCTATGGTATTAATCTATTGAATGTTCGTCCTTCCAGGCATAACCCCTATAAGTAACTGATGACCCCAGCAATATCTAGGTGGCTTCTGAATGGCTTCATACTTACTTCATGGAATTGCACATTTCAAAGCTTATTGTTGTTTTTAGGGTAAATTCACAGCATAGACGTACGACGTGCTGGAATGTGAACCGGCCAGATTTATTTTTCAGGTGCGCCCAAGTTTTTTGCTGCTCCTCAAGTCATGAGTGCCGGTTGGTACATTTAGCATTGCCCTGTGGCTAAACCCTGTGCATAGCGAGTGACAAAAGTACATAGCAACATGGGACAAACCTTACAATGCAGATTACTGTCAATCCCAACCCAAAGAGAAGTCAGCGGCATCGCCTCCTGCCGAGCCAGCGTTGATGAGGAAGCAGGGGCTGAACGATCAAGGTTGCAGGGGTCGCGACCGGGCCCGGGGGTTCAGGGGACCCGAGGACCTCAGCCGCTATAGATGGGGCCGGCCTGGGCTAATATCACATCCTTTTGGAGATGACCTAATTTGCATATCCTTTCCCAAAGAGCAGAATACGGTACCACCTATCTATAGACCTAGTTCTGTTTCTCAGATCTCGTGGAGATGTTAGTGGGTTCATTTCCAGTTTCTCCTCCTTCAATCCCATGACCCTTGCCGATAAGTTTATGCTCCCCCTTAAACCAATGATCTTGATGGCAAAATATTGAAAAAATATTTGGCTTCTGCTGAATACACAGTAAAAAGGAGATCTAAGCGGTATAAACATATTGTTACTTCTCCCCCTTTGCCTGGCTCCCCCTTGTACTTATTAGGGTAACACCTCTGATGTCATCACACACAACCTTTTAAGGCCGTCTCTGGCTGCTGTGCGCTGCTTGTGTACTGGTGCCGTATAATTACGATCCACACATAAGGTACTGCATGACCGAGCAGGAAGCCACAAACCGGCTCACTGGGATCACCCAGGGGCAACTGTCTTGACAGGCAATGTTGGCGGCTTGAACTCGTAGTCTGGGCTTGTGATCTTGACAGGCGATGTCTGCGGCTTGACCTCGTAGTCTGGGATTGGGGTCTTGACAAGCAATGTCTGCGGCTTGACCTCGTAGTCTGGGATTGGGGTCTTGACAGGTGATGTCTGCATCTTGACCTCATAGTCTGGGCTTGGGTTCTTGAGCGATGTCTGCATCTTGACCTTGTAGTCTGAGCTTGGGGTCTTTGAAAGGCGGTGGCTGCGGTTTGACCTCGTAGTCTGGGATTGGGGTCTTGACAGACGATGTCTGCATCTTGACCTTGTTGTCTGGACTTTTGGTCTTGATAGACAATGTCTGTTGCTTGACCTCATAGTCTGGAATTGGGCTCTTGACAGGCAATTTCTGTGGCTTGACCTCATAGTCTGCATTTGGGGTCTTGACAGGCAATGACTGCAGCTTGACCTCGTAGTCTGGGCTTGGGGTCTTGACGGCGATGACTGCTGCTTGACCTCGTGGTCTGGGCTTGGGGTCTTGACAGGCAATGACTGCAAGTTGACCTCGTAGTTTGGGCTTGGGTTCTTGACAGGTGATATCTGCATCTTGACCTCGTAGTCTGAGCTTGGGGTCTTGATAGGCGATGTCTGCAGCTTGACCTCGTAGTCTGGACTTGGGGTCTTGACAGGGGAGGCTGCGGTTTGACCTTGTAGTCTGGGATTGGGGTCTTGACAGGTGATGTCTGCAGCTTGACCTCATAGTCTGGGCTTGGGTTCTTGACAGGCGATGTTTGCATCTTGACCTCATAGTCTGAGCTTTTGGTCTTGATAGGCGATTTCTGCTGCTTGACCTCATAGTCTGGACTTGGGGTCTTGACAGGCAATTTCTATGGCTTGACCTCATAGTCTGGGCTTGAGGTCTTGACAGGTAGTGGCTGTGATTTGACCTTGTAGTCTGAGTTTAAA
The DNA here is from genome assembly GCF_048569485.1 of Anomaloglossus baeobatrachus. NCBI lineage: Eukaryota > Metazoa > Chordata > Amphibia > Anura > Aromobatidae > Anomaloglossus > Anomaloglossus baeobatrachus. Next base: position 291,242,050 of record NC_134359.1, on the reverse strand, counting down.
GTCTTGAAAGGCAGTGGCTGCGGTTTGACCTCGTGGTCTGGGCTTGGGGTCTTGACATGCGGTGGCTGCGGTTTCACCTCATAGTCTGGGCTTGGGGTCATGATAGGCGATGTTTTGTGGCTTAACCTCATAGTCTGGGCTTGGGGTTTTGACAGGCGGCAGCTGCGGCTTGACCTCGTAGTCTGGGCTTGAGGTCTTGATAGGCAATGTCTGTGGCTTGACCTCTTAGTCTGGATTTGGGATCTTGACAGGCAATGTCTGTGGCTTGACCTTGTAGTCTGGGCTTGGGGTCTTGACAGGTGGTGGCTGCAGCTTGAATAAGGCAATATTGCTCTGGGTTTTCTTTCAGTAAATTATCTGACACGGGCTCTCTGGGGGCAGTCATTGGACCACTTGAATCTTCTGCAGGGTAGGCAATCTTCTTCACTCTTGCATATGTGCCTCTTTGAGTATCGGGGTAGTATTGGGCTCAGCTCCAGCCAGGGGTCTAATTACCTCCTCAAGTTCTCCTGACTTGTATCCATCTACCAGCAGATACTACCAAGCTTAGTCCAACCTCTGTAGATGTTCTCCAACATCTACCACTCTGCTGAATCAAGATTCAAGACCTACATCTCTTATTAACTAATCTAAGTGTTGCTCACACATTCGTCTCTGCTATCAAGGTGCTTGATAATTTACTTATCTCTGTTAGCAAGATTCCAGTTTTTCTACAAATCTCTGCTATTCCTGTGCACAACCACAGTTCTTCTGCGAGACACCAGTTTGCCTGTACAATCCGCACATCTGGCTCAGCTGCATCCAGTGCTTCCAGCTCAGCTTGCCCATTTGCTGTCCTCCATACTCTGCTGTACTGGTTTCGGTGATCCATGTGCCGTCCGGCAAGTCCATCTCTGCTGTATCATTGCCTTCATTCCAGGCATCTCAGGCTAACCTATGGCTGAGAGAACCCAACTCACCGGGTATATTATGAAATGATTCAGCGCAATCAGAGCAATAAAATTGTGTTCATGGGGCAACGATGGCTCAGTTTATGGTTATGGCGGTAATCACCGTGACTTTATACGAGACAAACTTCCTCATAACTTCAGAAAGCAAAGTCACCGAGGAATCTGGTTTTTCCAGTATGACCTGATATTGTCACCTGTTGTGTAACATTTCTCCGCACCTTAGACGATAATTCCTCCACTACCAGTTGTGTATACAGCTCCTCCTCCAGGAGTAACCAGTATATATAGCTAGCAGCATACACTGTGTATCCAGGAGCTGGAGACTATATACCTGTGTGACGGACTCCGAGCATTCTCCATGGACTCCGCACAAAACCGCTTCTCTGCCCCTCTCTGCTCCTGCAACCGGCTGTAATACACAGTCTACCCTCCATGCACAGTGCACTGATCCCCTCATGGATGGGTGGAGGGATGACTGGATGCATGTATAGATGGTTGTATGGATGGATGGATGAATGGATGGCTGGATGGATGAATGGATGGATAGATGTATGGATAAATGGAAGGATGGATGTATAGATGGATGGATAGACGTATAGCTGGATGGATAGGTTGATGGATAGATATATAAATGGATGGATGGATGGATGAATGTAAGGTTGAATGAATGGATGTATAGATGGATGGATGGATGGAAGGTTGAATGAATGGATGTATAGATGGATGGATGGATGGAAAGTTGAATGAATGGATGGATAGATGGATGGATGGATGGATGGATGGATGGATGGATAGATGTATGTATGTATGGATAGATGTATGTATGTATGGATGGATGGATAGATGGATGGATAGACATATAGCTGGATGGATGGATAGGTTGATAGATAGATGTATAAATGGATGGATAGATGGATGGATGGAAGGTTGAATGAATGGATGGATGGATGGATGGATGAATGGATGGATGAATGGATGGATAGATGTATTTATGTATGTATGGATGGATAGATGGATGGATAGATAGATGTATGTATTTATGGTTGGATAGATGGATGAGGTTCTCGTGGTCTCTTCTTTAGACTGTACAGTATGTCGGGTAGAAATGTTCCACTGATTTATGGATTTTATCTGACATTATTCTCTGCCGTGTGTCATTGTTTACTAATTTTATTGCTTATTATTACAATGCTACAATCATAATAAGGTATGTATATATCCCCCTTCATATCCATGTCAATATCTATCTAGCCCCCTCTCTCTTTATCTATCTATCCCTCTATCTATCTATCTATCTATCTATCTATCTATCTATCTATCTATCTATCTATCTATCTATCTATCCCTCTATCTATCTATCTATCCCTCTATCTATCTATCCCTCTATCTATCCCTCTATTTATCTATCTATCCCTCTATCTATCCCTCTATCTATCTATTTATCTATCTATCTATCTATCTATCTATATCTATCTATCTATCTATCTATCTATATCTATCTATCTATCCCTCTATCTATCCCTCTATTTATCTATCTATCCCTCTATCTATCCCTCTATCTATCTATTTATCTATCTATCTATCTATCTATCTATCTATCTATCTATCTATCTATATCTATCTATCTATCTATCCCTCTATCTATCTATCCCTCTATCTATCTATCTATCTATCTATCTATCTATCTATCTATCTATCTATCTATCTATCTATCCCTCTATCTATCTATCTAACTATCTATCTATCTATTTATCTATCTATCTATCCCTCTATATCTATCTATCTATCTATCTATCTATCTATCTATCTATATCTATCTATCTATCCCTCTATCTATCTATCTATCTATCCCTCTATCTATCTATCTAACTATCTATCTATCCCTCTATCTATCTATCAATCTATCCATCTATCATTTATCATTTCTGGTATAAAGCCCTGCACTTTTGCTGACTTTGGCCCCATCTCTCCCAGACTCTTCCTCGACCCCATCTCTCCCAGACTTGTCCTCGGCCCCATCTGTCCTGGACTCATCCTCGGCCACATCTCTTCCGGACTCATCCTCGGCCCAATCTCTCCTGGACTCATCCTCGGCCACATCTCTTCCAGACTCATCCTGGGCCACATCTCTTCCGGACTCTTCCTCGGCCCCATCTCTCCCGGACTCTTCCTCAGCCCCATCTCTCCTGGACTCTTCCTCGGCCCCATCTCTTCTGGACTCTTCCTCAGCCCCATCTCTCCTGGACTCTTCCTCAGCCCCATCTCTCCTGGACTCGTTCTCAGCCCCATCTCTCCTGGACTCTTCCTCGGCCCCATCTCTTCTGGACTCTTCCTCGGCCCCATCTCTCCTGGACTCTTCCTCAGCCCCATCTCTCCTGGACTCTTCCTCAGCCCCATCTCTCCCGGACCCTTCCTCGGTCCCATCTCTTCTGGACTCTTCCTCGGCCCCATCTCTCCTGGACTCTTCCTCAGCCCCATCTCTCCTGGACTCGTCCTCAGCCCCATCTCTCCCGGACTCTTCCTCGGCCCCATCTCTTCTGGACTCTTCCTCGGCCCCATCTCTCCTGGACTCTTCCTCGGCCCCATCTCTCCCGGACTCTTCCTCAGCCCCATCTCTCCTGGACTCTTCCTCGGCCCCATCTCTCCTGGACTCGACCTCGGCTTCGCCCCTGTTGGGTCCGAGTTGATTCAAACTAACTTGAAAAAGACAAATGTTACATCATTTTTGCACAACTCCATAATGGAGAAAACAATTAGTCAACTTTCAGCGCGTTTCAGTCCAGTTTTGTGGTGTAGGACTTTGATGTATGTGTCTCCATTTCACGTAAAAGAATTGTCCAGGATGAACGTTGTCCTTAATAAAGTGCGTCGCTCTCTCACAGATGAGTGTGATGTTATTTCCTAGAAGTTCTCATTATATGTGATATTACTGATATGTAAGAGCAAAGAACAAACACACTACTACTATACCACCATCATGTGCTGCCCCCAAGTGGTGGAATCCTACAGTACAGTAGGCTGGGTCTTGGTTTCGAGGTTTCTGGTAATACACGGTAGTGAGGGGCGGGGTGATCATACGTAGCCGGACGTCTACCCTGTGCTAAGGCCGGATGTGGTAGGAAGCGGCCAGAGCCGGACATCAGCTTGACTTCTAAGAATAAATCCGACTGGACGATGAGTAAGTGACGCCGGGTTCATGCCGTAATTTCCATGGTTTATCCCATGTTTGTTCTATTATGGTCGCAATGATCAACGTATCGTGAATGGCGGTGGCGGGAGTCCAGGTCCTCATCACTATGACCAACCCGTCACCAAATATATGCCGCTGATAGAATTCCTTGTATAATCCGATATCATATGTGGGTTTATGGTCGCTGTTTGGCTATAAAAATGTAAATATACCATTCACGACGCATACCGAGGAAATACTGTGTGACGGGAGGTGGCCATCTTAGCTTTACAAAGCACAGGAGTGTAGTAATCAGGAAGGCAGAGGCAGAAGTAACACTTAGCCCTGGTGTATGAGGGTGGTCCGAAGTAATCTCCACCACATATAATATTGTCATAATCAGCCCTAGTGTACAAGGGTGGTCCGAAGTAGTTTCCACCACATATAAAACAGTCATAGTCAGCCCTGGTGTACAAGGGTGGTCCGACGTCGTCTCCACCACATATAAAACAGTCATACTCAGCCCTGGTAATTAAGGGTGGTCCGAAGTAATCTCCACCACATATAAAATAGTCGTAATCAGCCCTGGTGTACGAGGTACGAGGGTGGTCCGAAGTAGTTTCCACCACATATAAAACAGTCATAGTCAGCCCTAGTGTATAAGGTGGGGGGGTCTGAAGTCCTCTCTGCTGCATATAAAACAGTCATACTCAGCCCTGGTGTCCAAGGGTGGTCCGATGTTGACTCAACCACATCTAAAAGAGTCATACTCAGCCATGGTGTATAAGGTGGGGGGGTCCGAAGTCCTCTCTGCCACATATAAAACAGTCATAATCAGCCTGGGTGTCCAAGGGTGGTCCGAAGTCATCTCCACCACATATAAAACAGTCATAATCAGCCCTGGTGTCCAAGGGTTGTCCAAAGTCGTCCCACCACATACAGTATAAAACAGTCATAATCAGCCCTGGTGTACAAGGTGGGGGGGATCTGAAGTTGTTTCCACCACATATAAAACAGTTATACTCGGCCCTGGTGTACGAGAGTGGTCCGAAGTCATCCCACCACATATAAAATAGTCATAATCAGCCCTGGCGTACAAGGGTGGTCTGAAGTAGGTTCCACCTCATATAAAACAGTCATACTCAACTCTGGTGTCCATGGGTGGTCAGAAGTCATCTCCACCACTTATAAAAGAGTCATAATCAGCTCTGGTCTACGAGAGTGGTGCGAAGTTGTCCCACCACATATAAACAGTCATACTCAGCCCTGGTGTACGAGGTGGTCCGAAGTCACCTCTACCACATATAAAACAGTCGTAGTAAGCCTTGGTGTAAGAGGTGGTCCGAAGTTGTCCCACCACATGTAAACAGTCATACTCAGCCCTGGTGTCCATGGGTGGTCTGAAGTCGTCTCCACCACATATAAAACAGTCATACTCAACTCTGGTGTCCATGGGTGGTCAGAAGTCATCTCCACCACTTATAAAAGAGTCATAATCAGCTCTGGTCTACGAGAGTGGTGCGAAGTTGTCCCACCACATATAAACAGTCATACTCAGCCCTGGTGTACGAGGTGGTCCGAAGTCACCTCTACCACATATAAAACAGTCATAGTAAGCCTTGGTGTACGAGGTGGTCCGAAGTTGTCCCACCACATGTAAACAGTCATACTCAGCCCTGGTGTCCATGGGTGGTCTGAAGTCGTCTCCACCACATATAAAACAGTCATACTCAACTCTGGTGTCCATGGGTGGTCAGAAGTCATCTCCACCACTTATAAAAGAGTCATAATCAGCTCTGGTCTACGAGAGTGGTGCGAAGTTGTCCCACCACATATAAACAGTCATACTCAGCCCTGGTGTACGAGGTGGTCCGAAGTCACCTCTACCACATATAAAACAGTCATAGTAAGCCTTGGTGTATGAGGGTGGTCCAAAGTTGTCCCACCACATATAAAACAGTCATACTCAGCCCTGGTATACGATGAAGGGGGGGTCTAAAGTCTTCTTTGCCATATACAAAGCAGTCACATTCAGCGCTGCTGTCCAAGGGGGTTCACAAGAAACTCTGCCAAATACACTAGTGTCATAAATCGAGTAAGGCTGGGGCATTGGATCACGGCCTACATCCACTTTCTATGAACCGGTAATTGAAGCGGCTTATCCGATGAAGAGCAGACATGGAGAGTGTACACAAAGTAATTAACATGGAGCTGTCCATTTTGGAAATCCTATGGACCAGAAGATGTGTCTTTTCATGTCTCTCTTGGTGGATGCTAATTGTAGGGGTGCAGATGCTTTCACCTTGTGTAGCCGTTCTGTCTGTACATAGATAGGACAAATAAGTATTTTAAGGGTTTTTTCTTAGAATTCTAGTTTTACAGAATCCATGGATGTATCCGTGATCAGGGAACAATAGCCACATCTGTAGGTGAATTTGTGAAAGTGTTAGTAGCTGGGAGCCCTCAAGAGCGCAATATCTCCCTGAATGATGGAGATATCACATTAATGTGTGGCACGTATAGAACACTTGAGGATATTTGGTAAGAGGATGGTCTTAGAGGTTCCTGGGGGTAAACATGACCAAGAGGAGAACTGAGGACCAAAACTGGATTAGAATCTAACCAGCCGTCCTCCTCTGACGATAGCGGAGGGAAGAATAAGTGGTCCGGTGAGACCCTTCATAACATGTAAGCTATGTAAGTATGAAAAGGACGATATAGTGTCACAGCAGGACAGTGACACAAAGCATAGGTCTAGATTGGGAAAGAAGTGGTTCAGTAGAGGAGCTGGATTGGCCCCACAGTCCCCAGACCTCAACCCAATCCAACACTTGTGGATAGAGCTGAAGAGAAACTGTATACATCCCCAAGTGAGCCGACCAGTATTCTCCAACACTGGGAATGTGCAGAAGAGACCTGGGATCAGAGTCTGATGGAGAGCGTGCCCAGAAGGATTCAAGGAGTGGAGAAAGCCAAAGGTGGATTTACAAAATTCTAACAAAATAATAAAATGTAAAATAAGATTTAAGGAGCAAAACAGTAACAATGTAGTGACATGACAAGAATCAGCATAACTAATCATCTGCTAAATAATTGCAAGTCACATTTATATATGAGCTAGCCAAGATTATTGTCTATAAAAGGAAGGTAGGCTGACGCTCAAAGCTGTAGTGGATGGTGAGATATGGAGCCTCAAAATCAGAAGAGCAAAACATTGTTACTGTTTTGCTCGTCAGTGTACACAAGAGTCGATCCCCTGGTACTATTTACATCAGGTTATTAGGACTTTCTAGTTGAAAATATCCTTTATCTATTGTATATCAACATAACAACAGTGCCCCCTTATGTCACACTCTGAAATTTCCTCCTTCGGTCTGAGATGCCAAATGTAATGTATGTAAATAGCTTCTTCAGAGAAGAGGGCTTGAACTCCAGTGCCACCAATTGGAAATAGAAGTCCTAAAAGTCAATATTAACACCCTTTAACGAGCCTTGTCATATGACTTAGGATATAAGCCAAACTAGAATCTCAATTTGCAGACACGGTGTTTCAGGATATTGCCCCTCATCAGTGCAAAGTATGAGATCTGATTTGGCTTGGTGCGAGGCGAAGACTGGGATCTAAGAGGTAAGTTATTTCTTGTGAAGAGTGACACATGCCAGTATGAGGAGACTTAAACACCTTGCCTGCTCTTCTGGGAAATTAAATTTTCAACACGGTTCCAGAGATATGAGACTTTTTTTGCACCAATTTTTATGGTTTTTACCAAGGAGTTGTGTCTCTCATGATTCTCTGGAGTCATGTCTTTGGGCTGCTCTTCATTATTATATTATGAACAATTACCCATGGCTCCTCTCAAGCATCATGTTTATGGAAAGGTTACCTAACGTCATTGTCTCCTTTGAAATGCCGGTGGTGCACATCATACCGCTTCTCCTGCTGGATGATGTCGTTATTCAGATTCTATCTAGGATGCAGAAGTGACATGCGGGAACCTGTATCTTATGTGAGTGGTATATCTATTATATACTTCTAGGACCCAATCAATCTTTACTGGGATTGCGTCTCCCTGAGCAAGAAACACGTCCAGATCGTCGCGCTTTCCCGAATGATAGGCCTCCTACGCACAGTCCAGCTATTATATCAAGAGGTAAATGACCATGTGTAACCTTGTCCCTAAAGTCTTCGGATAATAGCCAGTAGACAAGTGTTGAGTTGTATCACTTGACTTGCTCAAAACAGATATATCATATGTTTTGCTGAAAAACAAGGGCTGTTGACCATACCCATGGCGGTGCCACACCCTTGTAAAAGAAATTTACGCAAACTTTTATTCCCTTTTGGGTATTGAAAAATTACTATTTTAATTTAGTTTAAAATTGTGCAGGGTATGGATACGGGATTGAGTATGGATAGAGAGCATTAATTTTGTTTGAAACAGATGAGACCATAGTCTGCGTATTAAATGGTTGGTTGATACATTTTAGAGGTGTTTTTCTCATCTCCTCAATGAATTAGAAGGTAGTCAAAGCCTGTAAAGACTACCACTACTGTAGTGTAAGGAAGAGAGGTTTGGGAAGTTCTAGGAAAAAAGGGGTGACTTCCCAAATCACCAAAACATTTGTCCAAACTGAAAAGTCTCTGAAATCCTACATTTCTGGAGGGTCTTATGTATGCAATTCCAGAAGGATCCATTATTAAGCTAAGCACAAATATCCAATTGTACTTTAGGGGAGCATAATGGGATGTGATAGCGGGGATAAGGCCCATGCAAGGGGGGTGGTCACGGAAAAAAATCTTTGCATTTGGGGACCTGTCATGATTCTGATGAGGGGTGCTCTGCTCTCCTACAGAGCCTGTACTGGCCCTCATATTTTCCTCCAGTGAATTTGTTGTTCTCGGTGTGGTATGGGAGGGGTCTGTTCTTTGAAGTCTCATTCCGGGGTTTGGCTTGCTTTATCCAGGAGCCAGGCCACCTGGAACGCCGCCAGTGAGAGTTTCTGATTTGCAGTCCACGTCTCTGGATCGCATACGTGACTGACCTAATCTTGTTCCGCTTCCTAGTCTCGTCTCCTCCCCTACTCCATCTTGACTCCTGGTATCCCTGACCTTTGGCATGTTCCTGACCCCCGACTCCGCTCTCTCCCATGTACCTGACTTGTCCTCTTGGCTACTGACTTCGGCTTGTATTCTAACACCGGCTCTGCTCTCTTCCTGGTACTTTACATGACTTCCCGGTTTACTGACTCTCGGCTCGTACACTGACTTAGGCTCTGTTACTGACATGATCTCCTGGCTCCTGACCTCTGGCTTGTTCGACTTCCCAGCAGATCAACTCCACTAGGGTATCCAGCGACTCCTAGTGGTCTAGCCTCTCATTACACCTGGGTGCTTGGCATCACAAGACCCCTTTAAAAACCAACTGAAAAAGTTGACAAGTATGCTCTCGACATTAATGATTGTGTTTTCCTCAGATAAGCACTGCCAACGTAGTCACAGAAGAAGGAGTGACAACAGCCTAGGAAATATGCCGGATGTTGGACTGCTTACCAGATCTCATAGTCTTCATGAACCAGGTCAGTAACCTCATGAGAGACCCCCAACCCGAGCAAAATGAATTAATTTAGGGCAACTACATGTCCAGTCCGAGATGTCTACCAAAGAACACTCAATAACTACAATAGATGCGATTACTAAAAGATATTTTTGTATGCTTGTGTTTTAGGGTCACAGAATATTCCGGAAGCATTACTCTACTCCGTGCAGGACACCGAGTCAAACACCAGAGAAATTCGGCAACGCGGTTCCTCGGGCGTATTCAATACTAATGGCTAAAAGGGAAATGGAGATGAAATATTTAATGAATTCGAAAGTTTATGCTAAGAGAACAAAGACCCAAGATAAATGTTCTAGCTACTTAACTTATGGACACTCAATACCAAAGAATAAGAACTCTCCGGTATTAGTTCTGTAGCTACAAGCATTCATCTGGACTAGGTCATTTTGATTTTTTAGTTTTGATCTAATAGTGGTACATCTTGAAGTAAAAATGTTCTACGAATGGGTTGACCACGTGCAATAGATCAATATGGGGCCCCTTTGAGGCTGTAGTATTAGTTGAGGGGCCACAACTCCTTAGACGCCTCTATCATTTCTCTCCCATGGCTGCTACAAATGATCTATTTTGCCTATTCCAACAACTTCTCCTACCACCAAATCATTTTGGTTGGATAAAGAGGCAAATTGATGTGGTTGCATAAATATTCACACCCTTAAACTAATATGTTGTTGAAGCCCCCTTTAAATTTATGACAATATTCAGTGTTTTGGGTCGGAGCCTATCACACGGCCCATATAGATTTGTTGATCATTGCCCACTCTTCCTTGCAGTAGCTCCCCATCTGTCATATTGTGGGAGCATTTCGTGTGTGCAGCACCCTCTTCAGGTCACCCACAGACGTTCGCGTGGATCGAACTCTGGGCTCTGGCTGGACCATTCCTAAACTTTGATCTTCTTCTTTTGGTGATTTGGAGGTCACTTAGGGTCACTGTCAGGCGGAAAGGTGAAATTCATCTTCAGCTTTCTACTGGAGGCCTGAAGGTTTTGAAAATGAACTGATATCTAGATTTGTTCCTAATTCCCTCCACCTTGACCAAAGCACCGGTTCCAGCTGCCAAAAAAGCATAAAACTGCCAGCATGCTTCACCGTGGGTATGTGATCTTTTGATGATGCGCGGTGTTGGCGTTGCACCAAACATACCTTTAGGAATTATGACCAAAAAGTTCCACCTTGGTCACATCAGACATGACATGTTTATCCAATGCTTTCGACAAGTTTGATGTAGGTTTTGGCAAAAATAGCTGGACTTGGATGTTTTTCTTTATAAGAAAAGGCTTCCGTAATGCCACCCTACCTTACATGCCGGACACAGGAAGGATATGGGAGATTGTTGTCAAATACACAAGGAGGCCTCTTGGCATCCTTCTGGAACAATTTTCATCAATTTTTGAGGGACGTCCAATTTTACGTAATGTCACTGTTGGGCCAAATTTAAGCCTCTTCTTGTTAACCATCTCCACTGTACTGAAATTATATATTTTTTGTATCCTTCTCCTGTCTTATCACTTTCAACAATGAGATCCCTTTGCTGTGTTGCAAGCTGTTTAAAGACAATGGAATGCAACTAAGTAAATGTCAGGAAACCCCTCCTAGAACAGATACATTTTCTATGGGGTTAATCTAATCACTGTAAATGATGGTGGCCGTGCACTGACTACTATGCAACATGAGTGCAAATATGGTTGACTAATTCTAAACACAACCACATCCTCAATCATGATGTTGTTTATACTTATACAACCTCACTATTTTAAGATGATGGGTGAAATTTAAAGGTGGAATAAATTCTAAAATTCTTCTTCTTGGTAGGTCTCTTTTATATGGCATATACCTGCCATTTTACAGGGGTGTGTAGAATTGTTATATTGACTGTACTTTCCCTACATAAGGTTTGATGCAATATGTGTAACTACTGACTACATTTTTGATACATATCTTTCCTTCCACTTTCTGTATTGAATATTCTAGGTTTTTTAAGGCATATTATGCTTATCGGTTATATTATACCTTTGCACCTTAATTTTATTATTTCTTATGTTTTTTGTTTTATGGTACTTCATATTTTAAGCTAAACATATTTCTACTTGTTACGATTTTGCTGCTATTAGAAACTTTATCTCTTTATTTTTATCAATAAAGAAATTATCTCGGCACCTTAAAGCCTACATAGTAAAATTCACTTTTCGGTTTGGAAAATTACTCGTATCCACAGCCCCTTGGGGATTCTTTTTATTTTCTTCTCTAACAAAAGTTAAAAGACAATCTAAGGATTTTGGACAGGTTGAATTTCATAAATAAAGCTGAATGTAAAACATTGTAAATGTAGTGCAAAATCATCAGTCTTGCTCAAAGTGATGGGCTGATGTGCGTACCCATAGCAGTACCACAACCTTCTGAAGATAAATTCTCAAAAATATTTAACACCTTTGGTAAATTAGTTTAACTTCAGCTCAAAATGACACTTTTTGCATTATTGAATAACCACATTTCAAGAATATGTAGCAGATGGAATATTTGATAAAATATTGTAATGTTATTTATAATAGTGCAAATATAGACTAATTAAATTTTAAGATGATTCCTGATTCCCCTGACAGCAGAGATGTCGAACATGCATGTGATTTGGAGTAATAGTTTCAGCCAATTGTATGAACACCTTTTGCAAAGGTGCTTAAATTTAACTGAATCAGGACGCTTGTACTTTGTACAATTGTACACAGAAATTAAAGATATCTCTGAATTTAGAAAAAGAATACTTGTCTAGATAAAATGTATAAAATAAAATAATAATAAATATTTTAGAAAATTATGGGGTTCACAAGAGTTACTCAATTCAGTGGGGTGGTGTTAGAACCCTTTGTGGTACCACAAAAACTGGTGAACAAAAACATTTTGTGGAGTATGTAAGAAAATGTTTTATATCATTCTGTTTATCTGAATCAGGACCCTTGTACTTTGTCCAATTGTACACAGAAAGTAAAGATATCACTTAATTTAAGAAAAGCATAGTTGTCCAGATAAAATGTTTAAAATAAAATGATAATAAATATTCTAGAAAAATTATGGGTTTCACAAGAGTTGCTCAATTCAGTGAGGTGGTGGTAGTACCCATTGTGGTACCACAAAAACTGGTGAATAAAATCATTTTGGGAAGTATGTAAGAAAAAGTTTTATATCATTCTGTCTATCTGAATCAGGACCCTTGTACTTTGTCCAATTGTATACAGAAGTAAAGATATCACTGAATTTATGAAAAGCATAGTTGTCTACATACAATGTCTAAAATAAAATGGTAATAAATATTATAGAAAAATTATAGGTTTCACAAGAGTTGCTCAATTCAGTGGGGTGGTGTTAGTACACATTTTGGTACCCCAAAAACTGATGAACCGAAAACCTTTGTGAAGTATGTAAGAAAAAGTTTTAGAACATTCTGTCTATCTGACAGACTCAGGACCCTTATATTTTGTCCAATTGTATACAGGAAGTAAAAATATCACTGAATTTAGGAAAAGCATAGCTGTCTAGATAAAATCTATAAAGTAAAATGGTAATAAATATTCTAGAAAAATTATAAATTTCATAAGAGTTGCTCAATTCAGTGGGGTGGTGTTAGTACCCATTGTGGTACCACAAAAACTGGTGAACAAAAACATTTTGGGTAGTATGTAAGAAAAAGTTTTATATCATTCTGTCTATCTGAACCAGGAGCCTTGTACTTTGTCCAATTGTATAAAGTAAAGATATCACTGAATTTAGGAAAAGCATAGTTGTCTAGATAAAATGTATAAAATAAAATTGTAATAAATATTCTAGAAAAAATATAGGTTTCACAAGAGTTGCTCAATTCAGTGGGGTGGTGTTAGTACCCATTTTGGTACCCCAAAAACTGGTGAACCGAAAATCTTTGTGGAGTATGTAAGAAAAAGTTTTATATCATTCTGTCTATCTGAATCAGGACCCTTATACTTTGTCCAATCATATACAGGAAGTAAAGATATCACTGAATTTATTAAAAACATAGTTCTCTAGATAAAATGTCTAAACTTAATTTGTCATAAATATTGTAATGAAATTATGGGTTTCACAAGAGTTGCTCAATTCAGTGGGGTGATGTCAGAACCCATTGTGGTACCGCAAAAACTGGTGAACAGAAACCCTTTGTTTCATATCTTTCTGTCCATTTCATATCTATCTCTTTCCCTCATATCTCTCTATTTGTAATGATAACTATATATCTACCTATCTATACATTATTTTGATTTGTCCATTTAGCTGGATTACAGGAATATTAAGAAGGGAAATAGTACAAGATAGTACAAAAATCTGTAATATCTAATGCTACATAGCATACTGGCATTATTAAAATTCTCATGGAAGCTTGTTATCCCTCTTGGCTGTAATAGTCAGATATGTTTCTTGCCCCACTACCTTAATTTCACATGTAGTAATACCCTGCTGCCACAAAAGGGAGATGCTAAACCTGTTCATGTTTGGTAAATTTAAATTATTTTCTATAAAAAATAAATATTAATTACTTCATTACAATATACATTTAAAATGCTAATGCTGATTACTCCAGTTTGAGATGGCTTCTTACTAGCAGCATCAAGAAGATCTACACGGTGGACGAGATCCATGTCCATACTGGACAGCATATAAAGAAGTTTATGTCTTGAATTGACCTTGACAGTCTCTTGTAGGTTCCAAGGCCATGAAACCTAAAATGTCCTGCAGAAATGACCTACAATAGTCAAAGTTATTCATGATGCTTGAGTGAAGGACAAGCTAATGATGTTCTCCAAAACTTCTAGTGGTGGATGAATGACATCACACGCATATGCTATGGTCATGTCCAACACATCCACAAACCCTACATCTAACCCATGAAATATGTCCCGAAGGAGCAGATACTGGACGTATCCATGGAAGTCACTGAACCGCTCCATGTCAATGTCCATGTCCCGGGCATTTTCCTCCTTAATGATCACCTTGGTCCTTGGGCTACGAATGAAGAGCCTCTTTACAGCCTTGCGGACGTTGATGGCCGACCTGATGAAGACTCGTAACGGGAAAGGTCTGAAATGTTGTCCTAAAGTGAGAACTATGATGGTGTTTTCTCCTCCACCGACCTGGTCAATCTGTCGTGCCATGTACGCGTCCTCTTTGATGGAATAGAAGGTTTTGCTGACAAATGGAAAAGTATGTTTCTTCCACTGGATGTAGATAAACTTTTCCAGGTTAATTGCCAGAAGAGTCTTTTGCCAAGATTGCATCTCATCTTCTGTGTGGTTAAAATAGTCCACAACTAAAACCAAAAAAAAATAGGAAAAAATGAGATGATGTACAGTATATCACAAAAGTGAGTACACGCCTAACATTTTTGTAAATATTTTATTATATCTTTTCATGCGACAGCGCTGAAGATCTGACCCTGTGATACAATGTACAATGTTAGTGTGCAGTTTGTATAACAGGGTAAATTTGGTGTGTACACCTTTAAGTGAAAATGGCCAAATCTTGGTCAATTAGCCATTTTCCCTCCCCAATGTCATGTGACTCATTAGTGTTACAGGTCTCGGTGTGAATGGGGGCAGGGGTGTTACATTTGGTGTTATCTCTCACACACACACACACTCTCTCATACTGGTCACTGGAAGCTCAACATGGCTCCTCATGGCAAAGAATTCTTTGAGGTTCTGAAAAAAAGAATTGTTACTCTACATAAAGATGGCCGAGGCTATGAGAAGATTGTCACCAGCCTGACACTGAGCTGCAGCATGGTGGCCAAGACTATACAGCGGTCTAACCAGACAGGATCCACTCAGAACAGGCCTCACCATGGCTGACCACAGAAGCTGAGTGCACGAGCTCCGCGTCATATCTAGAGGGCGTCTTTTCAGAATAGATGTATGAGTGCTGCCAGCATTGCTGCAGAGGTTACAGGGGTGGGGGGTCCGCCTGTCAGTGCTCAGACCATACATCGCACACTGCAGAGGTTACAGGGGTGGGGGGGTCCGCCTGTCAGTGCTCAGACCATACGCCGCACATCGTATCACATTGGTTTGCATGGCTGTCATCCCAGAAGGAAGCCTCTTCTAAAGATGATGCACAAGAAAACTACAAACAGTTTTCTGAAGACAGACTAATGACATAAATTTCTGGGACTGTCCTGTGGTCTGATGAGACCAAGATAAACTTATTTGGTTCAGATGGTGTCAGCGACTGTAACGACGACCAGGTGAGGAGGACAAAGACAAGTGTGTCCTGCCTACAGTCAGGCATGGTGGAATAGTGTTATGGTTTGGGGCTGCATAAGTGCTGCTGGCTATGGGGGTAACAGATCATTGAGGGAACCATGAATGCCAAACATGTCCTGTGACATCCTGAAGCAGAGCATGATCCCCTCCCTTCATATCCCAACATAACAACCCCAAACACCTCCAAGACCACCACTGCCTCACCAAAGAGGGTAAAGGTGGTGGACTGGCCAAGTGTCTTCAGACCTGAACCTTATGGAGCATCTGTGAGGCCTCCTCAAATGGAAGGTGGAGGAGCACAAGGTCTGTAACATCCACCAGCTTCGTGATGTCATCATGGAGGATGGAAGAGAATCCAGTGATGCTCTAGTGACCTCCAGGCCCAAGAGGGTTAAGGCCGTAATGGAAAATAATGGCAGCCACGCAAAATATTCCCCTTTGGGCACAATTTGGCCATTTTCACTTAGGGGTGTACTCACTTTTGTGATATAATAGATAGATAGATACTGTAGATAGATCGATAGATAGATAGATAGATAGAGGGATACATAGATAGATAGATATGAGACAGTAGAATACTCACTCTTTAGGTTCTCCGCGAAGTGCCTTACATACTGTCGTACTGTGGAATCCCCCATAAGGAACAACTTCTTCCCCTTAAGGAACGCTTGCAGTTTGTCATTTTGGGTGAATTGCGTCATGCGGCAGTGTAGGGGATTCCACACGTTGTAATGGAAATATCCGCTTGGGATCTGGTGATAGGAGCCGAGGCCGCACTTCTCAGTCGGATCCATTCTTTTTTCTATATATTTAACAAAAATATTGCAAAATTAAAAAAATCCTTGAACCTATTATCGACTCCTGCACTTCGGGACTATCCCTGACGTCTATACATTCTCATGGCAAGAGAAGGTGGAGCCCTTTAAGGGGGAAACCACTGGGTAACAGAACTTAAGTCCCAATACCCCCCTAAAATCATGTGGCCCTGGACTAGCATTTCTCCGCTCCTTTGTACTTACGGCCACAGTTTTTCACAGTGACTGGCTTTAAATCCTTAGAAATTTCCAAGCCAATGTTCGACCTAAAAGCAGAAAGAACCCAATTAATATTTAACAGGTAAAATATGAGGACTGTCACTAGGTGGCGCTAGACACTACTTGCATGCAGTAAATGGAGCGGTAGTCAGACAGGCCAAGATCAGAACCAGGAGGACACGACAGTACACGAGGGGGGGGGGCAGACAGAGACGAGGTCAGGATACAAGCCGAAGGTCAGGGTTTCAGGAGAGTACATACAAAATACAGGGAACAGGCGGGGACGTGGTCAGGAGGAAGTCCGAGGTCAGAAGCCAGGAAGTCACAACAGAAACAGGGGGACAGGCAGAGACGGGTCAACAACAGTCCGGAGTCAAGATCTGAACACTGAGGACCAAGAGAGCCAACATCACAACTGTAAATAGGAAGTACGACACATAACACATTCCCTAATGAAGGCATCTGCGTGAACACCTCCCAGGCCCAACGTGAAACCCAGTGCTGTGAATGACCAGCAGAGCATTCATCCTGCAAAATGTTCTGCACCATAAGCAACATCTACCGGATCTGTAGGAGACCATAGCAGAACAATACAGAATGTTCTGCACATCGGAATCGTGACATCAAAATATGATCTATATACTTTATCTCTTTTTTTTTTTTTGCTATATATAGTGCCTTGCAAAAGTATTCAGTCCCCTTGATTTTTTTAACCTTTTCCCACATTTCAGGCTTCAAACATAAAGATAAAATGTTAATGTTCTGGTGAAGAATCAACAACAAGTGACACAATTGTGAAGTTGAACGAAATTTATTGCTAATTTTAAACTTTTGTAGACAATAATAAACTGAAAATTGGGGCGTGCAATATTATTCATCCCCTGTAAGTTAATACTTTGTAGCGCCCCCTTTTGCTGCGATTACAGCTGCAGTCGCTTGGGGTATGTGTCTATCAGTTTTGCACATGGAGAGGTGAAATTCTCGCCCATTCTTCCTTTGTAAACAGCTGGAGCTGAGTGAGGTTGGATGGAGGCGTTTGTGAACAGCAGTTTTCAGCTCTTTCCACAGATTCTCGATTGGGTTCAGGTCTGGACTGTGGCTTGGCCATTCTAACACCTGGATACGGTTATTTGTGAACCATTCCATTGTAGATTTTGCTTTATGTTTGGGATCATTGTCTTGTTGGAAGACAAATCTCCGTCCCAGTCTCAGGTCTTTTGCAGACTCCAACAGGTTTTCTTTAAGAATGGTCCTGTATTTGGCTCCTTCCCATCAATTTTAACCATCTTCCCTGTCCCTGCTGAAGAAAAGCAGGCCCAAACCATGATGCTGCCACCACCATGTTTGACAGTGGGGATGGTGTGATCAGGGTGATGAGCTGTGTTGCTTTTACGCCAAACATATCGTTTGGCATTGTGACCGAAAAGTACGATTTTGGTTTCATCTGAGCAGAGCACCTTCTGCCACATGTTTGGTGTCTCCAGGTGTCTTGTGGCAAACTTTAAACAACACTTTTTATGGATATCTTTGAGAAATGGCTTTCTCCTTGCCACTCTTTCATAAAAGCTAGATTTGTGCGTGTACGACTGATTGTTGTCCTATGGACAGACTCTCCCACCTCAGCTGTAGATCTCTGCAGATCATCCAGAGGGATCATGGGCCTCTTGGCTGCATCTCTGATCAGTCTTCTCCTTGTGTGAGATGACAGTTTGGATGGACGGCCGGGTCTTGGTGGATTTGCAGTGGTATGATGCTCCTTCCATTTCAATATGATCGCTAGCACAGTGCTCCTTGGGATGTTTAAAGTTGTGGAAATCTTTCTGTTACCAAATCCGGCTTTAAACTTCTCCACAACAGTATCACGGACCTGCCTGTTGTGTTCCTTGGTCTTCATGATGCTTTACACAGACCCCTGAGACTATCACAGAGCAGGGGCATTTATACGGAGACTTGATTACACACAGGGGCTTATATTTATCATCATCAGTCATTTAGGACAACATTGGATCATTCAGAGATACTCAATCAACTTCTGGAGTGAGTTTGCTGCACTGACAGTAAAGGGGATGAATAATATTGCACGCCCCAATTTTAAGTTATCTTTTTTAAAAAAAAGTTTAAAATAAACAATAAATTTCGTCCAACTTCACAATTGTGTCCCACTTGTTGTTGATTCTTCACCAGAACATTAACATTTTTATCTTTATGTTTGAAGCCTGAAATGTGG
Source organism: Anomaloglossus baeobatrachus (assembly GCF_048569485.1). Classification (NCBI taxonomy): domain Eukaryota; kingdom Metazoa; phylum Chordata; class Amphibia; order Anura; family Aromobatidae; genus Anomaloglossus; species Anomaloglossus baeobatrachus. The sequence goes on along the minus strand of NC_134359.1, from coordinate 291,222,788 downwards.
GAAAAGGTTGAAAAACTCAAGGGGACGAATACTTTTGCAAGACACTGTATTTTATTAAGACACCAATTGAGTCTTTTGTAGAGTTCCCTTTTAATTTCAGCCCAAAAAATC
>NC_134359.1:291182677-291217677 GCF_048569485.1 Anomaloglossus baeobatrachus | reverse complement strand
CACTACCATGCTTGGGTGCTCAGTACTCGTAACTAGTGATGAGCGGGCACTACCATGCCCGGGTGCTCAGTACTCGTAACTAGTAATGAGCGGGCACTACCATGCTCGGGTGCTCAGTACTCGTAACTAGTGATGAGCGGGCACTACCATGCTCAGATGCTCAGTACTGGTAACTAGTGATGAGCGGGCACTACCATGCTCGGGTGCTCAGTACTGGTAACTAGTGATGAGTGAGCACTACCATGCTCGGGTGCTCAGTACTGGTAACTAGTAATGAGCGGGCACTACCATGCTCGGGTGCTCAGTACTCGTAACTAGTGATGAGCGGGCACTACCATGCTCAGATGCTCAGTACTGGTAACTAGTGATGAGCAGGCACTACCATGCTCAGGTGCTCAGTACTCGTAACTAGTGATGAGTGAGCACTACCATGCTCTAGTGCTCAGTACTCGTATCTAGTGATGAGCGGGCACTACCATGCTCGGGTGCTCTGTACTCGTAACTAGTGATGAGTGAGCACTACCATGCTCTAGTGCTCAGTACTCGTATCTAGTGATGAGCGGGCACTACCATGCTCAGGTGCTCAGTACTCGTATCTAGTGATGAGCGGGCACTACCATGCTCGGGTGCTCTGTACTCGTATCTAGTGATGAGTGGGCACTACCATGCTCGGGTGCTCAGTACTGGTAACTAGTGATGAGCGGGCACTACCATGCTCAGGTGCTCAGTACTCGTAACTAGTGATGAGCGGGCACTACCATGCTCGGGTGCTCTGTACTCGTAACTAGTGATGAGCGGGCACTACCATGCTCGGGTGCTCTGTACTCGTAACTAGTGATGAGCGGGCACTACCATGCTCGGGTGCTCAGTACTCGTAACTAGTGATGAGCGGGCACTACCATGCTCAGGTGCTCAGTACTCGTAACTAGTGATGAGTGAGCACTACCATGCTCTAGTGCTCAGTACTCGTATCTAGTGATGAGCGGGCACTACCATGCTCAGGTGCTCAGTACTCGTTTCTAGTGATGAGCGGGCACTACCATGCTCGGGTGCTCTGTACTCGTATCTAGTGATGAGTGGGCACTACCATGCTCGGGTGCTCAGTACTGGTAACTAGTGATGAGCGGGCACTACCATGCTCGGTGGCTCAGTACTCGTAACTAGTGATGAGCGGGCACTACCATGCTCAGGTGCTCAGTACTCGTAACTAGTGATGAGTGGGCACTACCATGCTCATGTACTCAGTACTCGTAACTAGTGATGAGCGGGCACTACCATGCTTGGGTGCTCAGTACTCGTAACTAGTGATGAGCGGGCACTACCATGCTCGGGTGCTCTGTACTCGTAACTAGTGATGAGCGGGCACTACCATGCTCTAGTGCTCAGTACTCGTATCTAGTGATGAGCGGGCACTACCATGCTCAGGTGCTCAGTACTCGTATCTAGTGATGAGCGGGCACTACCATGCTCAGATGCTCAGTACTGGTAACTAGTGATGAGCGGGCACTACCATGCTCGGGTGCTCAGTACTCGTAACTAGTGATGAGTGGGCACTACCATGCTCGGGTGCTCAGTACTGGTAACTAGTGATGAGTGAGCACTACCATGCTCGGGTACTCAGTACTCGTAACTAGTGATGAGCGGGCACTACCATGCTCGGGTGCTCAGTACTGGTAACTAATAATGAGCGGGCACTACCATGCTCGGGTGCTCAGTACTCGTAACTAGTGATGAGCGGGCACTACCATGCTCAGATGCTCAGTACTGGTAACTAGTGATGAGCGGGCACTACCATGCTCGGGTGCTCAGTACTGGTAACTAGTGATGAGTGAGCACTACCATGCTCGGGTGCTCAGTACTGGTAACTAATAATGAGCGGGCACTACCATGCTCGGGTGCTCAGTACTCGTAACTAGTGATGAGCGGGCACTACCATGCTCGGGTGCTCAGTACTGGTAACTAATAATGAGCGGGCACTACCATGCTCGGGTGCTCAGTACTCGTAACTAGTGATGAGCGGGCACTACCATGCTCAGATGCTCAGTACTGGTAACTAGTGATGAGCGGGCACTACCATGCTCGGGTGCTCAGTACTGGTAACTAGTGATGAGTGAGCACTACCATGCTCGGGTGCTCAGTACTGGTAACTAATAATGAGCGGGCACTACCATGCTCGGGTGCTCAGTACTCGTAACTAGTGATGAGCGGGCACTACCATGCTCAGGTGCTCAGTACTTGTAACTAGTGATGAGTGAGCACTACCATGCTCGGGTGCTCAGTACTGGTAACTAGTGATGAGCGAGCACTACCATGCTCGGGTGCTCTGTACTCGTAACTAGTGATGAGTGAGCACTACCATGCTCTAGTGCTCAGTACTCGTATCTAGTGATGAGCGGGCACTACCATGCTCGGGTGCTCTGTACTCGTAACTAGTGATGAGCGGGCACTACCATGCTCTAGTGCTCAGTACTCGTATCTAGTGATGAGCGGGCACTACCATGCTCAGGTGCTCAGTACTCGTATCTAGTGATGAGCGGGCACTACCATGCTCAGGTGCTCAGTACTCGTATCTAGTGATGAGCGGGCACTACCATGCTCGGGTGCTCTGTACTCGTATCTAGTGATGAGTGGGCACTACCATGCTCGGTGGCTCAGTACTGGTAACTAGTGATGAGTGGGCACTACCATGCTCGGGTCCTCAGTACTGGTAACTAGTGATGAGCGGGCACTACCATGCTCAGGTGCTCTGTACTTGTAACTAGTGATGAGCGGGCACTACCATGCTCAGGTGCTCAGTACTCGTAACTAGTGATGAGCGGGCACTACCATGCTCGGGTGCTCAGTATTCGTAACTAGTGATGAGCGGGCACTACCATTCTCGGGTGCTCAGTACTGGTAACTAGTGATGAGCGGGCACTACCATGCTCGGGTGCTCAGTACTGGTAACTAGTGATGAGTGGGCACTACCATTCTCGGGTGCTCAGTACTGGTAACTAGTGATGAGCGGGCACTACCATGCTCGGGTGCTCAGTACTGGTAACTAGTGATGAGTGGGCACTACCATTCTCGGGTGCTCAGTACTGGTAACTAGTGATGAGCGGGCACCACCATGCTCGGGTGCTCAGTACTCATAACTAGTGATGAGCGGGCACTACCATGCTCGGGTGCTCGGTACTGGTAACTAGTGATGAGTGGGCACTACCATGCTCGGGTGCTCAGTACTCGTAACTAGTGATGAGCGGGCACTACCATGCTCGGGTGCTCAGTACTCGTAACTAGTGATGAGCGGGCACTACCATGCTCGGGTGCTCAGTACTCGTAACTAGTGATGAGCGGGCACTACCATGCTCGGGTGCTCGGTACTGGTAACTAGTGATGAGTGGGCACTACCATTCTCGGGTGCTCAGTACTGGTAACTAGTGATGAGCGGGCACTACCATGCTCGGGTGCTCAGTACTGGTAACTAGTGATGAGTGGGCACTACCATTCTCGGGTGCTCAGTACTGGTAACTAGTGATGAGCGGGCACTACCATGCTCGGGTGCTCAGTACTGGTAACTAGTGATGAGTGAGCACTACCATGCTCGGGTGCTCAGTACTGGTAACTAGTAATGAGCGGGCACTACCATGCTCGGGTGCTCAGTACTCGTAACTAGTGATGAGCGGGCACTACCATGCTCAGATGCTCAGTACTGGTAACTAGTGATGAGCAGGCACTACCATGCTCAGGTGCTCAGTACTCGTAACTAGTGATGAGTGAGCACTACCATGCTCTAGTGCTCAGTACTCGTATCTAGTGATGAGCGGGCACTACCATGCTCGGGTGCTCTGTACTCGTAACTAGTGATGAGTGAGCACTACCATGCTCTAGTGCTCAGTACTCGTATCTAGTGATGAGCGGGCACTACCATGCTCAGGTGCTCAGTACTCGTATCTAGTGATGAGCGGGCACTACCATGCTCGGGTGCTCTGTACTCGTATCTAGTGATGAGTGGGCACTACCATGCTCGGGTGCTCAGTACTGGTAACTAGTGATGAGCGGGCACTACCATGCTCAGGTGCTCAGTACTCGTAACTAGTGATGAGCGGGCACTACCATGCTCGGGTGCTCTGTACTCGTAACTAGTGATGAGCGGGCACTACCATGCTCGGGTGCTCTGTACTCGTAACTAGTGATGAGCGGGCACTACCATGCTCGGGTGCTCAGTACTCGTAACTAGTGATGAGCGGGCACTACCATGCTCAGGTGCTCAGTACTCGTAACTAGTGATGAGTGAGCACTACCATGCTCTAGTGCTCAGTACTCGTATCTAGTGATGAGCGGGCACTACCATGCTCAGGTGCTCAGTACTCGTTTCTAGTGATGAGCGGGCACTACCATGCTCGGGTGCTCTGTACTCGTATCTAGTGATGAGTGGGCACTACCATGCTCGGGTGCTCAGTACTGGTAACTAGTGATGAGCGGGCACTACCATGCTCGGTGGCTCAGTACTCGTAACTAGTGATGAGCGGGCACTACCATGCTCAGGTGCTCAGTACTCGTAACTAGTGATGAGTGGGCACTACCATGCTCATGTACTCAGTACTCGTAACTAGTGATGAGCGGGCACTACCATGCTTGGGTGCTCAGTACTCGTAACTAGTGATGAGCGGGCACTACCATGCTCGGGTGCTCTGTACTCGTAACTAGTGATGAGCGGGCACTACCATGCTCTAGTGCTCAGTACTCGTATCTAGTGATGAGCGGGCACTACCATGCTCAGGTGCTCAGTACTCGTATCTAGTGATGAGCGGGCACTACCATGCTCAGATGCTCAGTACTGGTAACTAGTGATGAGCGGGCACTACCATGCTCGGGTGCTCAGTACTCGTAACTAGTGATGAGTGGGCACTACCATGCTCGGGTGCTCAGTACTGGTAACTAGTGATGAGTGAGCACTACCATGCTCGGGTACTCAGTACTCGTAACTAGTGATGAGCGGGCACTACCATGCTCGGGTGCTCAGTACTGGTAACTAATAATGAGCGGGCACTACCATGCTCGGGTGCTCAGTACTCGTAACTAGTGATGAGCGGGCACTACCATGCTCAGATGCTCAGTACTGGTAACTAGTGATGAGCGGGCACTACCATGCTCGGGTGCTCAGTACTGGTAACTAGTGATGAGTGAGCACTACCATGCTCGGGTGCTCAGTACTGGTAACTAATAATGAGCGGGCACTACCATGCTCGGGTGCTCAGTACTCGTAACTAGTGATGAGCGGGCACTACCATGCTCGGGTGCTCAGTACTGGTAACTAATAATGAGCGGGCACTACCATGCTCGGGTGCTCAGTACTCGTAACTAGTGATGAGCGGGCACTACCATGCTCAGATGCTCAGTACTGGTAACTAGTGATGAGCGGGCACTACCATGCTCGGGTGCTCAGTACTGGTAACTAGTGATGAGTGAGCACTACCATGCTCGGGTGCTCAGTACTGGTAACTAATAATGAGCGGGCACTACCATGCTCGGGTGCTCAGTACTCGTAACTAGTGATGAGCGGGCACTACCATGCTCAGGTGCTCAGTACTTGTAACTAGTGATGAGTGAGCACTACCATGCTCGGGTGCTCAGTACTGGTAACTAGTGATGAGCGAGCACTACCATGCTCGGGTGCTCTGTACTCGTAACTAGTGATGAGTGAGCACTACCATGCTCTAGTGCTCAGTACTCGTATCTAGTGATGAGCGGGCACTACCATGCTCGGGTGCTCTGTACTCGTAACTAGTGATGAGCGGGCACTACCATGCTCTAGTGCTCAGTACTCGTATCTAGTGATGAGCGGGCACTACCATGCTCAGGTGCTCAGTACTCGTATCTAGTGATGAGCGGGCACTACCATGCTCAGGTGCTCAGTACTCGTATCTAGTGATGAGCGGGCACTACCATGCTCGGGTGCTCTGTACTCGTATCTAGTGATGAGTGGGCACTACCATGCTCGGTGGCTCAGTACTGGTAACTAGTGATGAGTGGGCACTACCATGCTCGGGTCCTCAGTACTGGTAACTAGTGATGAGCGGGCACTACCATGCTCAGGTGCTCTGTACTTGTAACTAGTGATGAGCGGGCACTACCATGCTCAGGTGCTCAGTACTCGTAACTAGTGATGAGCGGGCACTACCATGCTCGGGTGCTCAGTATTCGTAACTAGTGATGAGCGGGCACTACCATTCTCGGGTGCTCAGTACTGGTAACTAGTGATGAGCGGGCACTACCATGCTCGGGTGCTCAGTACTGGTAACTAGTGATGAGTGGGCACTACCATTCTCGGGTGCTCAGTACTGGTAACTAGTGATGAGCGGGGCACTACCATGCTCGGGTGCTCAGTACTGGTAACTAGTGATGAGTGGGCACTACCATTCTCGGGTGCTCAGTACTGGTAACTAGTGATGAGCGGGCACCACCATGCTCGGGTGCTCAGTACTCATAACTAGTGATGAGCGGGCACTACCATGCTCGGGTGCTCGGTACTGGTAACTAGTGATGAGTGGGCACTACCATGCTCGGGTGCTCAGTACTCGTAACTAGTGATGAGCGGGCACTACCATGCTCGGGTGCTCAGTACTCGTAACTAGTGATGAGCGGGCACTACCATGCTCGGGTGCTCAGTACTCGTAACTAGTGATGAGCGGGCACTACCATGCTCGGGTGCTCGGTACTGGTAACTAGTGATGAGTGGGCACTACCATTCTCGGGTGCTCAGTACTGGTAACTAGTGATGAGCGGGCACTACCATGCTCGGGTGCTCAGTACTGGTAACTAGTGATGAGTGGGCACTACCATTCTCGGGTGCTCAGTACTGGTAACTAGTGATGAGCGGGCACTACCATGCTCGGGTGCTCAGTACTCGTAACTAGTGATGAGCGGGCACTACCATGCTCGGGTGCTCGGTACTGGTAACTAGTGATGAGTGGGCACTACCATTCTCGGGTGCTCAGTACTGGTAACTAGTGATGAGCGGGCACTACCATGCTCGGGTGCTCAGTACTGGTAACTAGTGATGAGTGGGCACTACCATTCTCGGGTGCTCAGTACTGGTAACTAGTGATGAGCGGGCACTACCATGCTCGGGTGCTCAGTACTGGTAACTAGTGATGAGTGAGCACTACCATGCTCGGGTGCTCAGTACTGGTAACTAGTAATGAGCGGGCACTACCATGCTCGGGTGCTCAGTACTCGTAACTAGTGATGAGCGGGCACTACCATGCTCAGATGCTCAGTACTGGTAACTAGTGATGAGCAGGCACTACCATGCTCAGGTGCTCAGTACTCGTAACTAGTGATGAGTGAGCACTACCATGCTCTAGTGCTCAGTACTCGTATCTAGTGATGAGCGGGCACTACCATGCTCGGGTGCTCTGTACTCGTAACTAGTGATGAGTGAGCACTACCATGCTCTAGTGCTCAGTACTCGTATCTAGTGATGAGCGGGCACTACCATGCTCAGGTGCTCAGTACTCGTATCTAGTGATGAGCGGGCACTACCATGCTCGGGTGCTCTGTACTCGTATCTAGTGATGAGTGGGCACTACCATGCTCGGGTGCTCAGTACTGGTAACTAGTGATGAGCGGGCACTACCATGCTCAGGTGCTCAGTACTCGTAACTAGTGATGAGCGGGCACTACCATGCTCGGGTGCTCTGTACTCGTAACTAGTGATGAGCGGGCACTACCATGCTCGGGTGCTCTGTACTCGTAACTAGTGATGAGCGGGCACTACCATGCTCGGGTGCTCAGTACTCGTAACTAGTGATGAGCGGGCACTACCATGCTCAGGTGCTCAGTACTCGTAACTAGTGATGAGTGAGCACTACCATGCTCTAGTGCTCAGTACTCGTATCTAGTGATGAGCGGGCACTACCATGCTCAGGTGCTCAGTACTCGTTTCTAGTGATGAGCGGGCACTACCATGCTCGGGTGCTCTGTACTCGTATCTAGTGATGAGTGGGCACTACCATGCTCGGGTGCTCAGTACTGGTAACTAGTGATGAGCGGGCACTACCATGCTCGGTGGCTCAGTACTCGTAACTAGTGATGAGCGGGCACTACCATGCTCAGGTGCTCAGTACTCGTAACTAGTGATGAGTGGGCACTACCATGCTCATGTACTCAGTACTCGTAACTAGTGATGAGCGGGCACTACCATGCTTGGGTGCTCAGTACTCGTAACTAGTGATGAGCGGGCACTACCATGCTCGGGTGCTCTGTACTCGTAACTAGTGATGAGCGGGCACTACCATGCTCTAGTGCTCAGTACTCGTATCTAGTGATGAGCGGGCACTACCATGCTCAGGTGCTCAGTACTCGTATCTAGTGATGAGCGGGCACTACCATGCTCAGATGCTCAGTACTGGTAACTAGTGATGAGCGGGCACTACCATGCTCGGGTGCTCAGTACTCGTAACTAGTGATGAGTGGGCACTACCATGCTCGGGTGCTCAGTACTGGTAACTAGTGATGAGTGAGCACTACCATGCTCGGGTACTCAGTACTCGTAACTAGTGATGAGCGGGCACTACCATGCTCGGGTGCTCAGTACTGGTAACTAATAATGAGCGGGCACTACCATGCTCGGGTGCTCAGTACTCGTAACTAGTGATGAGCGGGCACTACCATGCTCAGATGCTCAGTACTGGTAACTAGTGATGAGCGGGCACTACCATGCTCGGGTGCTCAGTACTGGTAACTAGTGATGAGTGAGCACTACCATGCTCGGGTGCTCAGTACTGGTAACTAATAATGAGCGGGCACTACCATGCTCGGGTGCTCAGTACTCGTAACTAGTGATGAGCGGGCACTACCATGCTCGGGTGCTCAGTACTGGTAACTAATAATGAGCGGGCACTACCATGCTCGGGTGCTCAGTACTCGTAACTAGTGATGAGCGGGCACTACCATGCTCAGATGCTCAGTACTGGTAACTAGTGATGAGCGGGCACTACCATGCTCGGGTGCTCAGTACTGGTAACTAGTGATGAGTGAGCACTACCATGCTCGGGTGCTCAGTACTGGTAACTAATAATGAGCGGGCACTACCATGCTCGGGTGCTCAGTACTCGTAACTAGTGATGAGCGGGCACTACCATGCTCAGGTGCTCAGTACTTGTAACTAGTGATGAGTGAGCACTACCATGCTCGGGTGCTCAGTACTGGTAACTAGTGATGAGCGAGCACTACCATGCTCGGGTGCTCTGTACTCGTAACTAGTGATGAGTGAGCACTACCATGCTCTAGTGCTCAGTACTCGTATCTAGTGATGAGCGGGCACTACCATGCTCGGGTGCTCTGTACTCGTAACTAGTGATGAGCGGGCACTACCATGCTCTAGTGCTCAGTACTCGTATCTAGTGATGAGCGGGCACTACCATGCTCAGGTGCTCAGTACTCGTATCTAGTGATGAGCGGGCACTACCATGCTCAGGTGCTCAGTACTCGTATCTAGTGATGAGCGGGCACTACCATGCTCGGGTGCTCTGTACTCGTATCTAGTGATGAGTGGGCACTACCATGCTCGGTGGCTCAGTACTGGTAACTAGTGATGAGTGGGCACTACCATGCTCGGGTCCTCAGTACTGGTAACTAGTGATGAGCGGGCACTACCATGCTCAGGTGCTCTGTACTTGTAACTAGTGATGAGCGGGCACTACCATGCTCAGGTGCTCAGTACTCGTAACTAGTGATGAGCGGGCACTACCATGCTCGGGTGCTCAGTATTCGTAACTAGTGATGAGCGGGCACTACCATTCTCGGGTGCTCAGTACTGGTAACTAGTGATGAGCGGGCACTACCATGCTCGGGTGCTCAGTACTGGTAACTAGTGATGAGTGGGCACTACCATTCTCGGGTGCTCAGTACTGGTAACTAGTGATGAGCGGGCACTACCATGCTCGGGTGCTCAGTACTGGTAACTAGTGATGAGTGGGCACTACCATGCTCAGGGGCTCAGTACTGGTAACTAGTGATGAGCGGGCACCACCATGCTCGGGTGCTCAGTACTCATAACTAGTGATGAGCGGGCACTACCATGCTCGGGTGCTCGGTACTGGTAACTAGTGATGAGTGGGCACTACCATGCTCGGGTGCTCAGTACTCGTAACTAGTGATGAGCGGGCACTACCATGCTCGGGTGCTCAGTACTCGTAACTAGTGATGAGCGGGCACTACCATGCTCGGGTGCTCAGTACTCGTAACTAGTGATGAGCGGGCACTACCATGCTCGGGTGCTCGGTACTGGTAACTAGTGATGAGTGGGCACTACCATTCTCGGGTGCTCAGTACTGGTAACTAGTGATGAGCGGGCACTACCATGCTCGGGTGCTCAGTACTGGTAACTAGTGATGAGTGGGCACTACCATTCTCGGGTGCTCAGTACTGGTAACTAGTGATGAGCGGGCACTACCATGCTCGGGTGCTCTGTACTCGTAACTAGTGATGAGTGGGCACTACCATGCTCGGGGGCTCGATACTCGTAACGGGCAGTTGGACACTTGGATGGGTGGGAATCATGTACTGAGTATAATGGAAGTTAGTGGGGTACACAAGCATTACACCTACAAATCTTCCTGAAAAATGCTCGAGTTTCCCATTGACTTCCATTTTACTTGGGTAGACGAGTCACGCTCATCCGAGCATCATACTGCCCGTTAGGAGTACCCAGCACCCGAGCATGGTAGTGCTCCCTCATAACCAATTTATGTTTTCAGCTTTTCTGAGTTCATGCACATCTTCTATCACTGACGGCACGCTACGCCATCTCTCACGTTGCTGTATGTTTTTGCAATGATTTCGCTGGTCACATTTGGCGTTCTGTGCTCTTGCTTTTCATACTTGCTGCTTAGGCTTATTTTTATACTGTCGGTGTCCAGCCACATGTATTTTGGTGTCCCAGAATGGGTCATGTTGGACGCCAGCTGGCCCTTAATGTGTTGGCGTGGTCGGGCCGTTGTGGTGGCACCTTCACACCAGGGTGTTTTATCCAAATATGTTCAGGTGAGGGGCTGACTGTTAATTGGACAGATATACTGTATAATGGGTCCACTGTTAAGATGATGTCACCCCCTGACCAAGACTTGTCGAAACACACGTTCGGATTACATATGTGAATAGCACACATTATTATTATTATTTGTTTATGCCATGACACTTTTTATATCTTTTATGCCTTGGTAGTCATTGATGTATTTAAAGTAGATCATGAGTTGTGCTTGTGGCTTGGTCTCTCGACTCCAGACTGTTGTTGACCCGTCTCTACCTGTCCCCCCTGTTTCTGTTGTGACTTCCCGGCTTCTGACCTCGGACTTCCTCCTGACCACGTCCCCATCTGCTCCCTGTATTTTGTATGTACTCTTATGGAACCCTGACCTTCGACTTATATTTTGACCTCGTCTCTGCCCCCCATGTACTGTCATGCTGTCAGACTGTTGTTGACCCATCTCTGCCTGTCCCCCCTGTATCTGTTATGACTTCCCGGCTTCTGACCTCAGACTTTTTCCTGACCACATCCTTGCCTGCTCCTTGTATTTTGTACCTACTCTCCTGGAACCTTGACCTTCGACTTATATTTTGACTTGTCTCTGTCTGCCCCCCGTGTACTGTCGTGGTGTCGGACTGTTGTTGACCCGTCTCTACCTGTCCCCCCTGTATATGTTGTGACTTCCCAGCTTTTGACCTCAGACTTCCTCCTGACCACATCCTTGCCTGCTCCCTGTATTTTGTACGTACTCTCCTGGAACCCTGACCTTCGACTTATATTTTGACCTCGTCTCTGTCTGCCCCCCATGTACTGTCGTGCTGTCGGACTGTTGTTGACCCGTCTCTGCCTGTCCCCCCTGTATCTGTTGTGACTTCCCGGCTTCTAACCTTGGACTTCTTCCTGACCACATCCTTGCCTGCTCCCTGTATTTTGTACCTACTCTCCTGGAACCCTGACCTTTGGCTTGTATCTTAACCTCATCTCTGTCTGCCCCCGTGTACTGTTGTGCCCTCCTGGTCTATGACCTCGGCCTGTCTGACTACAGGTCCATTTACTGTATGCAAGCAGTGTCTAGCGCCACCTAGTGACAGCCATCACACTGGCGTTGTCTTTCATGAAGGTTCATGGTTCATTCTGTGACGTGTAATCAGGAGCCATAAGCTTGGATAAGGCATTAATGTCATTTATTACTATTTACCAAGACTTTATATGGCTTTTATAGTTTAGCCAGAAGCGGGAAGGTGAATAATTAACCAAAATCAAACTAACAAGCCAGCAGGGTAATATTAATGGAAAGGCGTGTGCCACCAAAATTAACTTTTATTCAACCTATTAAAAAATTAAAAACACACCCAAAAAAAAATCATTTTAATTTAACCATAAGGAGGGGAAGCTACTATGAACTATTGATGCCCATTTTCTTACATGTTTAAGGTGAATTTGCTCTACTGTTACCAGATGAGTGAGCGAAACGCGTCGGGGGGTCCAGGAGCATTTAGGATAATTAAGGTCAGATTGTTGCCACTGATGGGTTTGGTGTGGCCGTGGAAGTTTTGGGGCTTTTTTGTAATAAAAAATATAACAATTTATTTTTTAAACATTTTATTTCAAATTTCAGCACAGAAAAAAAACATTAGAGGCCATATGATGAACTATACCCATGTGTGCGTCCATTAGGAGCGTAGTCTAATATATAAAGCTGAGTGTATGTATGTGTGTGTGTATGTCCGCTAAAGGAATCCGCATTGTGGCATTTACAATCACAAAATTATGCACAGACGCCCCATGTGACTCATGGAACTTCATAGACTGTGTTTTGATGGGAAAATTTAACCCCGAGCTTTACAGTTACTCTCCAAAAAAACTGCCTCCATTAAAGTGAATGGAGCTGTGAGCTACAGGCTATTAATAGGAGCTGTGATTGGTTGCTATAGGAATGAAATAAATTGTTAGTATAAGAAGCTTATGTGTGAGGTAATATGATGTTGGGGGGAGACGGATAGAGAGAGACAGTAAGAGACAGAGAGAGAGACAGACAGGGAAAGGCAGACAGACAGGGAAAGAGACAGTGAGAAAGACAGACAGAGAGACAGACGGGAAAGAGACAGAGACAAGTAAAGAAATGGATAAAGAAACCGAGACAGACGGGGAAAGAGACAGAGACAAGGAAAGAGACAGAGACAGACGGGGAATGAGACAGATGTGGAAAGATACAGATGGGGAAAGAGACAAACGGGGATAGAGACAGACGGGGAACGAGACAGATGGGGAACGAGACAGACCTGAATGAGACAGACCTGGAACGAGACAGACCTGGAACGAGACAGACGGGGAAAGAGAAGACCTGGAACGAGACAGACCTGGAACGAGACAGACGGGGAAAGAGACAGACCTGGAACGAGAAAGACATGGAACGAGACAGACCGGGAAATAGACAGACGGGGAAAGAGACAGACAGGGATAGAGACAGACGGGGAAAGAGACAGACCTGGAACGAGAAAGATCTGGAACGAGACAGGCCTGGAACAAGACTGACAGACAGATAGAGAGAGACAGAAAGAGAGACTGATACAAATACAATCAGAGAGATACAGACAGAGAGAGACTGGGAGAAAGACAGACAGAGAGACAGATGGGAAAGAGACAGAGACAAGTAAAGAGATGGATAAAGAAACAGAGACAGACGGGGAAAGAGACAGAGACAAGGAAAGAGACAGAGACAGACGGGGAATGAGACAGATGTGTAAAGATACAGATGGGGAAAGAGAACGACGGGGATAGAGACAGACAGGGAACGAGACAGATGGGGAACGAGACAGACCTGAATGAGACAGACCTGGAATGAGACAGACCTGGAACGAGACAGACCTGGAACAAGACAGACCAGGAAATAGACGGGGAAATAGACAGACGGGGAAAGAGACAGACCTGGAACGAGAAAGATCTGGAACGAGACAGGCCTGGAACAAGACTGACAGACAGATAGAGAGAGACAGACAGAGAGATACAGACAGAGAGAGACAGACAGAGAGACCGTTACTATCCCGGGTAACGCCGGGTGCTACAGCTAGTATTAGTATAAATTTAAAAGAAGAAACCTTTCTATTTTCTAAAAAGTAATATCAGTCCATATCCAATTTTCAAACCAGAAGGAGAGTTGGGTTGGGGGGATCTCTCCTTCCTGGGATCTGGTGGTCTGGGCCTCTGTCTTTGATATCTGCACATTTGCACCTTACTGGTGGGTACCTGTACCTAATGGTGGCTATTGTGCCCTGTGTGTCAGGGTATTCATGCATTTGACACTTTAAATTACTACTTGACGTGCCGGCATTTTACTGCTCATTCTTCCTCTGAGACATTTTTGAACTATGTGCACTGACACGTTTTTTGAGTACCCATCCTTTTCAATTACAGCTACGTAAAATATGTGCCCACACCCAGCTCCTGTTTCTGTGTGTGTTTAACCACTTAATGTTTTATGTGTATCCACTTGAACCCCCTTTGTTCCTGTTTTTTGAAAATAAAATATTTGCACAATTTATTCCATCTCCTCCTGTTTATCAATGGTGAGGATAACTGTGGAAAAAAAGGCGCAAAATAGGGTCTTACCCGGTATGACACGTGGGGGGCAAGTGTGGGTTAGTACACTCACCTGAAGGGGCTGTGCAAGTCACAACCCCTATGAAGGCACGTAGTAAATGTGGAAGGCAGCGGTCCCACAGTGTAGATATATTCCAAGAGGTAGAGCAGAAAGCAGGTTTCAAAATCCGCGCCAGGCCACAGAGAATCCAGATGCTTGTCAGTAAATCCTTTATTTATTTTTTACACAGGTCTACACGTTTCGAGGACATATCCGTCCTCATCATCAGGACAAAGTACAAAGAAAGACTAACTGGGAAAGAGAGAGACAGACGCAGACAGACAGGGAAAGAGACAGACAGAGGCAGACAGACAGGGAAAGAGACAGACAGAGAAAGAGAGAGAGACAGGGAAAGAGACAGACAGAGGCAGACGGGGAAAGAGACAGACAGGGAAAGAGACAGACGGGGAAAGAGACAGACGGGGAAAGAGACAGACAGAGAAAGAGAGAGAGACAGGGAAAGAGACAAACAGAGACAGATGGGGAAAGAGACAGACGGGGAAAGAGACAGACAGAGAAAGAGAGAGAGAAAGAGAGAGAGAGACAGGGAGAGAGACAGACAGAGACAGACGGGGAAAGAGACAGACGGGGAAAGAGACAGATGGGGAAAGAGACAGACGGGGAAAGAGACAGACCGAGAAAGAGAGAGACAGGGAAAGAGACAGACAGAGACAGACGGGGAAAGAGACAGACGGGGAAAGAGACAGACGGGGAAAGAGACAGATGGGGAAAGAGACAGATGGGGAAAGAGACAGATGGGGAAAGAGACAGACGGGGAATGAGACAGACGGGGAATGAGACAGACGGGGAAAGAGACAGACGGGGAACGAGACAGACGGGGAAAGAGACAGAAGGGGAACGAGACAGACGGGGAAAGAGACAGTCGGGGAACAAGACAGACCGGGAAAGACACAGGCTGGGAAAAAGACAGATGGGGAAAGAGACAGACACGGAAAGAGACAGACAGAGACAGACAGGGAAAGAGACAGACAGAGACAGACATAGAAAGAAAAAGAAACAGAGACAGAGACAGACAGTCAAAGAGACAAAGGTAGACCGGCACAGATAGGGAAAAAGACAGACAGAGACAAAGAGAGACTGGGAGAGAGACAGAGAGACAGTTACTATTACTATATACAGTTAGGTCCAGAAATATTTGGACAGTGACACAAGTTTTGTTATTTTAGCTGTTTACAAAAACATGTTCAGAAATACAATTCTATATATAATATGGGCTGAAAGTGCACACTCCCAGCTGCAATATGAGAGTTTTCACATCCAAATCGGAGAAAGGGTTTAGGAATCATAGCTCTGTAATGCATAGCCTCCTCTTTTTCAAGGGACCAAAAGTAATTGGACAAGGGACTCTAAGGGCTGCAATTAACTCTGAAGGCGTCTCCCTCGTTAACCTGTAATCAATGAAGTAGTTAAAAGGTCTGGGGTTGATTACAGGTGTGTGGTTTTGCATTTAGAAGCTGTTGCTGTGACCAGACAACATGCGGTCTAAGGAACTCTCAATTGAGGTGAAGCAGAACATCCTGAGGCTGAAAAATAAGAAAAAATCCATCAGAGAGATAGCAGACATGCTTGGAGTAGCAAAATCAACAGTCGGGTACATTCTGAGAAAAAAGGAATTGACTGGTGAGCTTGGGAACTCAAAAAGGCCTGGGCGTCCACAGATGACAACAGTGGTGGATGATCGCCGCATACTTTCTTTGGTGAAGAAGAACCCGTTCACAACATCAACTGAAGTCCAGAACACTCTCAGTGAAGTAGGTGTATCTGTCTCTAAGTCAACAGTAAAGAGAAGACTCCATGAAAGTAAATACAAAGGGTTCACATCTAGATGCAAACCATTCATCAATTCCAAAAATAGACAGGCCAGAGTTAAAATTGCTGAAAAACACCTCATGAAGCCAGCTCAGTTCTGGAAAAGTATTCTATGGACAGATGAGACCAAGATCAACCTGTACCAGAATGATGGGAAGAAAAAAGTGTAGAGAAGAAAGGGAACGGCACATGATCCAAGGCACACCACATCCTCTGTAAAACATGGTGGAGGCAACGTGATGGCATGGGCATGCATGGCTTTCAATGGCACTGGGTCACTTGTGTTTATTGATGACATAACAGCAGACAAGAGTAGCCGGATGAATTCTGAAGTGTACCGGGATATACTTTCAGCCCAGATTCAGCCAAATGCCGCAAAGTTGATCGGACGGCGCTTCATAGTACAGATGGACAATGACCCCAAGCATACAGCCAAAGCTACCCAGGAGTTCATGAGTGCAAAAAAGTGGAACATTCTGCAATGGCCAAGTCAATCACCAGATCTTAACCCAATTGAGCATGCATTTCACTTGCTCAAATCCAGACTTAAGACGGAAAGACCCACAAACAAGCAAGACCTGAAGGCTGCGGCTGTAAAGGCCTGGCAAAGCATTAAGAAGGAGGAAACCCAGCGTTTGGTGATGTCCATGGGTTCCAGACTTAAGGCAGTGATTGCCTCCAAAGGATTCGCAACAAAATATTGAAACTAAAAATATTTTGTTTGGGTTTGGTTTATTTGTCCAATTACTTTTGACCTCCTAAAATGTGGAGTGTTTGTAAAGAAATGTGACAATTCCTACAATTTCTATCAGATATTTTTGTTCAAACCTTCAAATTAAACGTTACAATCTGCACTTGAATTCTGTTGTAGAGGTTTCATTTCAAATCCAATGTGGTGGCATGCAGAGCCCAACTCGCCAAAATTGTGTCACTGTCCAAAGATTTCTGGACCTAACTGTATATGTGTGTACTGTACTTCAGACTCCTCTGACTTCTTTTACTGTCAACAATGGAACATGATTTAGTGAAAAATGTGAAAGACAAAAAATGGAGGTGGTGATCCGGATCATCTCCATACAATAGAGCTCCATACAGTACAATGGAGGAGAAGCGGGTCACTGGGCAGTAATCTCAGTCATCCCCTTTATTCCTTTCCGCTTTTGACCAGTGTTACGTATTGTTTTATTATCTGGTGACTCGGTGACTAAATGTCAAACATTGCTTAGATTCAACACATTTTCCAAATTGTTCTACAATTCGTGCAACAATGGAAAGTTTTGCAACAATGTACATACGACTGTTTTGAGCTAAAAATATGCAAAAAAAAATAGTTAAAGACAGAAATAAAAGTCCCGATTCATCCCTCCCGGCTTTTTACGAGTCACTTTTTTGTCTGGCGATATCCCTAGACCTTTTTTTGCACTAAAATATAACAAAGATATGTTCCGCTAAAATGTCGCAAAAACTACGTCCATACTTAATATCGTTTCTAAGGGAGGGGAACATTTGGGCAACAATTTTGCAACTATTTAAAAGAGTGTAAAAATGTCAAAATTCCAGAATGACGGTGGGGGGAAGTTACTGTAGACTCAGCAAAAACATTTATGACCCAATGACAGAATGAGGTCACTGACGGATTTTCAGTTAACTCATTCTGCAGCCAATAATAGACTATGCAACTTAGAAGCTATAGAACATAAATGGTGCTAAATTTTTAATGAACCCCGATTCTAAAAAACGATTTGTGACCCAATGACAGAGCGAGCTCACTGACGGATCCTCAGTTAACTCATTCTGCAGTCAATAATAGACAATGCAACCTAGAAGCTATAGAAGGAAAACGGTGCAAAATTTTTAATGAACCCCAATTATAAAAACGATCTGTGGCCCTAAATACATGCATTTAAGTAAGAAAAAAAAATTGGCAACAAATTCAGGGCATGAGCATTGTATTCTTTCCATTTTATGGATGTGACACAAACAGATATTCTTCTAGCCAATATTTTACACAGCCTGCAAATAAAAGAACAGGTACCCCATGCATATAATTACACCAAAGTAATGCATTTTTTATTTTCCAGCAAACCTAAAAAAAATATACAGATAAAAACGGAAAAGCACTAATGCTGATGATGCAACAGAGAGGGCAGCAATTTAGGGAATTAGAAATATAATTACCCACAATTAATATCTAAAATTACTCCTAATTATCCAAAGGAAAATCAAGGTGTTCCGGGAGCGGCATTTTTGATCTGCGTTCGCATTATTATATTTCGTCTCACCCTCTTGGAATCCAGTGATGGTTTTTTGCCCCTTTTTTTTTATAGCTGCCGCGCGCGCTTTGTACTTGCATTATACTATTTGGATATCTCTGACGTTCGTGGTTGAATTATTAGCTATTTATCTCATATCCCTTATCTTAATATATTCTTTTTTTTTTTTGAACTTTCTAATACTATCAGTATGTTACTATTGTATTCAGTAATAATACCGCTGTTACCTGCATTTAGTGTAGGGAGAGCTGCTGGAGAAGGGATAGTGTATTAGAGGCACCTAGGCAGGGATTATTGCCTTAAGGCCACTTTACACACAGAGATAAATCTGCGGCAGATCTGTGGTTGCAGTGAAATTGTGGACAATCAGTGCCAGGTTTGTGGCTGTGTACAAATGGAACAATATGTCCATGATTTCACTGCAACCACAGATCTGCCAAAGACTTATCTCTGTGTGTAAAGTGGCCTTTACAGACCTTGCTGTTGAAACTTAAAAAAATCTATCATATTCAGTAATAATACCACTGTTAGCTGCATTTAGTGCAGGTCAAGCTACTGGAGAAGGAATAGTGTATTAGAGGGATCTCAGCAGAGATTATTGCCTTACAGTCCTTACTGCCAAAACATAAAAAGTCTACTATATTCAGTATAATTCTGCTTTTAGCTGCATTTTGTGTAGGGAGAGCTGCTGGAGAAGGAATAGTGTATTAGAGGGATCTCAGCAGAGATTATTGCCTTAAGGCTACTTTACACACTGCGATATCGGTCCCGATATCGCTAGTGTGGGTACCCGCCCCCATCTGTTGCGCGACATGGGCATATCGCTGCCCGTGCCGCACAACATCGCCCAGAGCCGTCACACATACTTACCTGTCCGGCGACGTCGCTGTGACCGGCGAACCGCCTCCTTTCTAAGGGGGTGGTCCGTGCGGCATCACAGCGACGTCACTGAAACGTCACTGAACCGCCGCCCAATAGCAGCGGAGGGGCGGAGCTGAGCGGGACGTAACATCCCGCCCACCTCCTTCCTTCTGCATAGCAGCCGGGAGGCAGGTAAGGGGAGCTTCCTCGTTCCTGCGGCGTCACACACAGCGATGTGTGCTGCCGCAGGAATGAGGAACAACTTCGTTACTGCTGCAGTAACGATTTTTAAGAATGGACCCCCATGTCGCCGATTAGCGATTTTGCACGTTTTTGCAACGATGCAAAATCGCTTATCGGTGTCACACGCAACGGCATCGCTAATGCGGCCGGATGTGCGTCACAAATTCCGTGACCCCAACGACTCCGCATTAGCGATGTCGCAGCGTGTAAAGCCCCCTTTACAGTCCTTGTTGCCGAAACATAAAAAGTCTATTATATTCAGTAATAATACCACTGTTAGCTGCATTTAGTGTAGTGAGAGCTGCTGGAGAAGGGATAGTGTATTAGAGGGATCTCAGCAGAGATTATTGCCTTACAGTCCTTGTTGCCGAAACATAAAAAGTCTATTATATTCGGTAATAATTCCGCTTTTAGCTGCATTTTGTGTAGGGAGAGCTGCTGGAGAAGGTATAGTGTGTTAGAGGCATCTCGGCAGAGATTATTGCTGTACAGTCCTTGCTGCCGAAATGTAAAAAATCTATTGTATTCAGTAATAATACCACTGTTAGCTGCATTTAGTGTAGTGAGAGCTGCTGAAGAAGGGATAGTGTATTAGAGGCATCTCGGCAGAGATTATTGCCTTACACTCCTTACTGCCAAAACATAAAAAGTCTATTATATTCAGTAATAATACCGCTTTTAGCTACATTTAGTGTAGGGAGAGCTGCTGGAGAAGGGATAGTGTATTAGAGGCATCTCGGCAGAGATTATTGCCTTACAGTTCTTGCTGCCAAAATGTAAAAAATCTATTGTATTCAGTAATAATACCACTGTTAGCTGCCTTTAGTGTAGGGAGAGCTGCTGGAGAAGGCATAGTGTATTAGAGGCATCTCGGCAGAGATTATTGCCTTATAGTCCTTGCTGCCGAAACTTAAAAAATCTATCATATTCAGTAATCAATGCACCCAACTAGGTGGGACAAACGCCTGGGATCCACAATCCGTGGTTGTGGGTGACCCAACTGCAGCTTCCCCTGTGCTACATTGGTCAATCCCCTTTCCAGGATGGAAGCATGAGTAAGCGGTCTCGGGCTCTACCTACACCCTACTAAAGTTTTATTGTACTTCCCTCTAATGTCTGTGTTATTAAAGTAAATTCCTGTGTGCGTATGACCACCAGATGGCGATGTGGTTGATGACACTGCTCCCCCTTGTCTCCTGGTAAATGAGGGGTTAACTTAAGCGAGAGGTAAGTTAGATAAAAAGGGAAACTGGTAGAAGGTGAGCAGGAGGGTCCCCCAGTAGGAGCTAGAAGAAAGAGCCCAAATAGAGTGAATTGTCCTGATCCTAGGGGTCCATCCCATGTTTATCCAAGGCCTAAAAGTGAGCCCTGCATGGGCATATTGCGGACGACGGGAACGGCGGCTGCGTCCTGGAGAAGTGAACCCTCTAGTCCCCCGGTGCAGAAGATGGACTGTCTGTAAGCCCTACGATAGAGTGGGAGCCAACGTGGGAGCAGTCAGTGGGCTCGCCACGTGTGGCTTGTACAGTGCAGGGGATGGTGGGCCTGGTGGTCTCGTCAAGAACCGAGGAGCTTAGGGAGCAGTCGGCCAACCAAGTTGATAAAGTATGAAGTCCAAAAGGAACCCCGCTGGGGTCAAAGACAGCACCCTTAGGATGCCAGGGAAGAAGGAAGTGATGAGAATGAGGAAGAGTTGTAATGCTCATGAAGCTGTTGTGTCGTCCAGGGATAGGGGGTACTCAGAGCCGGGCCAATGGGGTCGCTTCTAGAGGTATCACGGGACCCGGTCTGTGATCCAAGGCTCCACAACAAAAGGGGAATATGTAAAGGGAGATTGTCTGTGACGCCACCTGTGGGTTGCGATGATGAGATGGTGGCACCGCTGCTGCTTCTGGGGACCGTGCCCGAGACTGATGGTGCAGGGCAGCAAGGTGGAATCTCCTCCACAGGTTGGGGGAGGTGTAGTCCCGGGGCCCAGGGTATTGTGAGAGGTTGCAGGGAGCAGTCTTTAGGAAGCAGGAAGTAAAGCACTTACAGTTGGTAGTTGTGGTGTTGGATGAAGCTAGGCTGATGTGTGTGGTGAGAAAACACAGAGTCCTTTGTAAACCAACTTGCCAAATGGCTGGTCACCGTTGGCGGGTGTCTTCGGGTCCCACACCCAGATATACAGCCAGGGGCCCTTCCTTCCACACTTTCTCTCTCTCTTGTCTGGACTAGTCCGTTTGAATGGCCTCCGGATTGGGTCCCTGTCCCGGCACCGGCGGGCTACAACCCTGTCCCGGTCGCCTCAGGTTTCCCGCTGCCAGATCTCCGTCGCCTGTGGGACTCACAGCCACCTAATCCGGTAGTCCAGGGCTCCAACCCCAGCTACCACTTTCTCCGGGGAGCTGCAAGCCTCCCCTGTTAGCTTTCCCCTGACTACAGCACAACTCAACTAAATTCTGCTCTGTCACTCCCTTAACTCCTCTCGCCCCCTCCCCTTTCCTGGGGAGGGGGTGAGTTGGGCCTGATTGGCTGCTGTGCATCTGTGTGGGGATTGTGTAGCTGCCAAGGAGGATTAACTCTTTCTGTGAATATCGGGTTTTACCAGGGCGTCACACTCCCCCTTGGTTGAATACAGCCCGTCCGCGGGCTGTCCGGCCACTGACGTTTATTTTAACGGGAAAAGAAAAAATTAACACATTACAACCATACATCTTCCCACATCGGGAGGTACGTTTTCTTAAACTTTTAACTATCCTGCCACCCCCCACCTGCTGTGCAGATGACCTCCTCCGGGAACTTGAGACGTTCAACAGGGGTGACAGTCCATAAAACAGTCAACTTTGCAACTTTAAACTTGCGGGTAGCCGTCCATGTTCCGCTATCACTGCTGCTGCTGCCGCCACTCCCAGTTCGGGGCACAGGTTCCATGCTCTGCCTCCTGCTCATGAGCCAGGCCCACTCAGATGCCCTCAGCGCCGGCTACAACTGGCCTTGCTAACTGCCAAGGGCCCCATCGCTCAGTGGCCTGCTCCTCCTTTCTGCAGGTGCCCCGCGGCTGCTCCACAGCCGGGACGGGGTACCTGGGAGCGGCTGGCACCGCATCTGGGGCAGACTTCCGGTCGAGTGCTGCCGTCATTGTGGCCGGGCGGACTGCTGAAGCCGACATCATCTCCGTTGCGGCCGGGCGGACTGCCGGAGCCGACGTCATCACCATTGCGGCCATGCTTGGGGCCGGGTGAGATGTCATCGGGTTGCAGCCTGGCTCGAGGCCGGACAGGATGTCACCGGGGTTACAGCCTGCTGTGACATCTTGCCGCTCTTGTGTCCAGGAATGGAATTTTGCAGAGTCCTGGCGTCCCTGCACTTTACAGTTCTGGTTACATGCCACCGTTTTTCTGCCAGTCCCCCCTTAGTCTTTTGCGAGCACTCCTTCCGGCCGTGTTCCAAGGGAGCGGGGCTTCAACTTCGCGCCGTTTTCGGGGAAGAAGAAGATGGTGCCGTTGTTTTGGCGCCAAAAATTGCGGGCAAGATAGCGGCAGGTCAAAATTTTTCAAACAGTTCACGGATTACAAGGCTCACGTCATCCAGGTCATGGATGGGGTAAGTATCCTGTTCGTGACGCCAAATTGTGTCGCCCAGGGATAGTGGGTACTCAGAGCCGGGCCAATGGGGTCGCTTCTAGAGGTATCACTGTGGCATGACCCGGTCTGTGATCCCAGGCTCAACAACAAAAGGGGAATATGTAAAGGGGGATTGTCTGTGACGACACCCGTGGGTTGCGGTGATGAGATGGTGGACCGCCGCTGCCTCTGGGGACCGTGCCCAGGGCTGATGGAGCAGGGCAGCAAGGTGGAATCCCCTCCATGGGTAGGGGGAGTTGTAGTCCCGGGGCCCAGGGTATTGTGAGAGGTTGCAGGGAGCAGTCTTTAGGAAGCAGGAAGCAAAGCACTTACAGTTGGTAGTTGTGGTGTTGGATGAAGCTAGGCTGATGTGTGTGGTCAGGAAACACAGAGTCCTTTGTAAACCAACTTGCCAAATGTCTGGTCACCATTGGCGGGTGTCTTCGGGTCCCACACCCAGATATACAGCCAGGGGCCCTTCCTTCCACACTCTCTGTCTCTCTCTTGTCTGGACTAGTCCGTTTGAACGGCCTCTGGATTGGGTCCCTCTCCCGACACCGGCGGGCTACAACCCTGTCCCGGTCGCCTCAGGTTCCCCGCTGCCGGATCTTCGTCGCCTGTGGCCCTCACAGCCACCTAGTCCGGTAGTCCAGGGCTCCAACCCCGGCTACCACTTTCTCCGGGGACCTGCAAGCCTTCCCTGTCAGCTTTCCACTGACTACAGCACAACTCAACTAAATCCTGCTCTGTCACTCCCTTAACTCCTCTCGCCCCCTCCCTTTTCCTGGGGAGGGGGTGAGTAGGGCCTGATTGGTTGCTGTACATCTGTGTGGGGATTGTGTAGCTGTCAAGGAGGATTAACTCTTTCTGTGACTACCTGGTTTTACCAGGGTGTCACACTGTTGTATTGAAAAAGACGAGTAAATGTTTTAAAATGGAAAATGCATCTCTGGTGTCTACTTTACTGCTTGAGAGAGTGGTACAATGGCTGAATGGACTGTTTTCACTAAGAGTGGTGCCCGGGTATTTGGGGGTAGAAGACCGGCTGTGCTGCGGCCTAGCAGCCCCTGATAGAATGACTACAGTAGCCCCCACTAGCTACTCTTACACATGGACGCCTCCAAATCCCTGGATCTGTCATTGCACATGCGTAAGCATCATCAGCAACCATATCCGCTTCTTTGTCACAGTGCAGCGTGCAGCTGTCCCTACTCCAGGCCTTAGAACGCAAGCGGAAATAAAACTAGCCACCCACAGGCCCGAACACTAGACACTTGCATATAGAGCATCGCTTCACTCTAATGCCTGCTTTACACGAGACGATCTATCGTGCGATAGATCGTCGGGGTCACGGTTTTTGTGACGCACATCCAGCATCGCTTGCGACGTCAGCCTGTGTGACACCTCCTAGCGACGCAGTATCGCTCACAAATTGTAAGTCATGTACTCGTCGCTATAGTTTCATAAAATTGTTTATGAAACATGGCGCCGGTTGTTCATCATTCCCGTGGCAGCACACGTCGCTCTGTGTGACACCACGGGAACGATGAACATCGCTTACCTGCGTCCCGAGGCTCCCGCTGGCTATGTGGAAGGAAGGAGGTGGGCGTGATGTTTACATCCCGCTCATCTCCGCCCCTCCTCTATTGGCCGGCTGCCACGTGACGTCGCTGTGACGCCGAACATCCCTCCCACTTCAGGAAGTGGATGTTCGCCGCCCTCAGCGACGTCGCACGGGAGGTAAGTACGTGTGACGGGGGGTTTACGACTTTGTGCGCCATGGGCAATCAATTGCCCGTGACGCACAAACGACGTGGGCGGTTATGATCGCTTGTGCAATTGCACGATAGATCGTAACGTGTAAAGCCCGCATAAGAGTCCCACTCTTTCTAAAATTGTCCACAAACGTATTCTGAGGCCTTCCTCTATGTGTCTTCCAGGGTGTATTGCAATCCCTCCTTTGAAGAAATATGGTGAGAGATAGAGCGACTATTAAGGCTATGTTCACATGCTGCACTTTTTTTACTTTGTCTCATACAGAAGTCATCTTACAGGAAAGAAAAAAAGGTTTCATTACTTTGTTTCTGTAAAATCCATTTCGTCGTCGTTATTTCTCTGTTTTATTGTCAGTCCAATAAAGTGGCGTAATACTCTGCCAACACTGTTCCCACGCTCACGCTGGAGCATACATTCTCATTGTAAAGGTTTTACAGAAATATCGTATCCGCTGGATCACTCCAAGGACAAGATGATATTGAAAGAAAAAAAAATAAAGATCGATTTATTTATTGTGTATTTCGAAGAACAATTAGGAACTTAGTACACATTAACTTTAACTTCAAGGCACCAAAGATTAGATTTAAAGGGGATCTGTCATCAGGTCAAAGTGTCCAGTTTTTGCTCTGATTTTTTTTCTATTGCTTCACTGGTTATTTTGTTTTGCTTTTTATAGAATACTAGCTGTAGTACCCGGCGTTGCCCGGGATAATAACTGTCTCTCTCCTAGTCTCTGTCTGTTTGTCTCTGTCTGTCTCTGTCTGTCTCTGTCTGTTTGTCTCTGTCTCTGTCTGTTTGTCTCTGTCTGTCTCTGTGTCTGTCTGTGTTTGTCTCTGTGTGTCTGTCTCTGTGTGTCTGTCTCTGTGTGTCTGTCTCTGTGTGTCTGTCTCTGTGTGGCTGTCTCTGTGTGTGTCTGTGTGTCTATCTCTGTGAGTTTGTCTCTGTCTGTCTCTATCCATGTCTGTCTGTCTGTCTGTCTGTCTATCTCGCTATCTCTGTGTCTGTTTCTCTCTCTGTCTGTCTCTCTCTCTCTCTATCTCTGTTTCTGTCAGTCTCTTTTCCTGCCTGTCTCATTCCAGGTCTGTCTCTTTCCCCATTTGTCTCTTTGCCCGTCTGTCTCTTTCCATGTCTGTCTCTTTGCCCGTCTGTCTCTTTCCAGGTCTGTCTCTTTCCAGGTCTGTCTCTTTCCAGGTCTGTCTCTTTCCAGGTCTGTCTTATTCCAGGTCTGTCTTATTCCAGGTCTGTCTCTTTCCCCATTTGTCTCTTTCCACCTCTGTCTCTTTCCACCCCTGTCTCTTTCCATGTCTGTCTCTTTGCCCGTCTGTCTCTTTCCAGGTCTGTCTCTTTCCAGGTCTGTCTCTTTCCAGGTCTGTCTCGTTCCAGGTCTGTCTCGTTCCAGGTCTGTCTCGTTCCAGGTCTGTCTCATTCCCTGTCTGTCTCTTTCCCCATCTGTCTCTCTATGTCTTTGTCTGTCTCTGCCTGTCGGTCTCTTCCCCTGTCTGTCTTTTCCCCTGTCTTTCTCTTCCCCTGTCTGTCTCTTTCCGTGTCTGTCTGCTTGTCTCTGTCTCTTTCCCTGTCTGCCTCTAACTGTCTTTTTTTCTGTCTGTCTGTCTCTGTCTGTCTTTTTTCCCTGTCTATCTCTGTCTGTCTGTCTCTTTCCCCGTCTGTCTTTGTCTGTCTCTCTGTCTGTCTCTTTCCCCGTGTGTCTTTCTATCTGTCTCTTTCTGTCTGTCTGGCTTTTTTTCCCTATCTGTCTCTGTCTGTTTGTCTGTCTCTTTCCCTGTCTGTGCCTGTCTGTCTCTGTTCATCTCTCCACCGATAACATATTACCTCACACATAAGCTTCTTATACTGACAATTTCCTTTGTTTCTATAGCAACCAATCACAGCTGCTATTAATAGCCTGTAGCTCGCAGCTCCATTCACTTTAATGGAGGCAGGTTTTTGTAAAGCACGGGGTTACATTTTCCTGTCAAAACATATGACGTTCCCTGAGTCACATGGGGTGTCTGTGCAATATTTTGTGATTGTAAATGCGATGGTGCGGATTCCTTTATCGGGACACACACACACACACACACACATATACACACACACACACACACACATACACATCCATAAATACACACATACATACACTTAGCTTTATATATTAGATTCCATACGGTTCCAGAGACACAAGTTTTTGTATTTGGGACCACTTTTTATGGTCTTTTTTAATGGGGAGTGGCTTCCTCTAGGGCGTGTCTTTAAGCTGTTTTGCATAATTAACCTGAGAGACACACCTCCTTGTAAAGACCATAAAAATCAGCAATAAGTAAAGAGGCTCCTATCTCCAGAAAAGAAATGAAAAATAAATCTAATCTAAAAAAAACAACGAAAAACTGGTATAATCTTCTGTGTAATTATCTAAATTATATCCTATAATTTATCCCATACATAGATAATAATAATAATTATAACAATAATGATAACCAGTATGACCAGTTATTCTACTGGGCCCAAATGAGGATACAATTTTCTGTGTGGAGCGTGACACAGTTTTCCTGTTCCTTAATTACCTGCATTATAGAGTATGTCATGTCGGTCCTGATAATACAGGGCAATATGCCAATATACATATATGCTCCATACATCAGCCATAGTAGGAGAAGGTTGGATGCTGCCTAGATTGACTGGTGTAATGACTGATAGCTGAGGTGTCGCTTACCTATAAATTCCAGGTGAGGGGTAATCAGGGGTGTAACAGAGGTCGGGACTGTGCCCAGGCCTGGGGGTACAGGAAGCCCACCAAAGGGACATATCCAGCTAAAATGCATTGCAGCACAGAGACCCCATCAGGTCCCTGCACTGCGATACACACTGCTGATCAAACACAGGCCGGCAGTACATGTCAGCGTGCACGTGACTAGGGTCGCATGACAGGGATGTCATATGCCATGGCACGCATGCCGATGTCAGCTGCCAGCCACTGATCGGGCTACAGAGGAGGATGCCGCCCGAATGTGGGAGGATAGACAGTGAGTATAGGGATTTTATTTATGTGTTAGAGACAGAACAGGGACTTTATACCAGGAAGGGGCCCCGGAAAAGGACATATTTATAAAGATGGGCTTAGGATGGGGACCATATATACCAGTATGAGGCAGGAATTGGAATATATATACCAGGATGAGTATATATACAACAGGATAGGGACATACATACCAGGATGGGGACAAATATATTAGGATGTGAACATATATATATATACACGAGGATAGGGACATACATACCAGGTTGGGCCCTGGATGGGGAGAAATATATCAAGATGGGGACATACAGTATATTTCAGGATTGGCCCAGCATGGGGAAATACGTAGCAGAATGGGCCCAGGATAGGAACATATATTCCAGGATAGGAGACCTACTGTATGTACCAGGCTGGGGACAAATATACCAGGATGGAGGACATATATACCAGGTTGGGGACATACATACCAGGATGGGGACATACAGTATGTCCCAGGATTGGCCCAGCATGGGGAAATACATAGCAGAACGGGCCCAGGATAGGGACATACTGTATATTCCAGGATAAGAGACCTATATACCAAGCTGGGGACAAATATACCAGGATGGAGGACATATATACCAGGATGAGGACATACATACCAAGATGGGGACATAATACCAGGATGGGAACATACAGTATATTCCAGGACTGGCCCAGCATGCGTAAATACATAGCAGAATGGGCCCAGGATAGGGACATAAATTCCAGGATAGGAGACCTATATACCAGGATGGGGACACATATACCAGCATGGAGGACATATATACCAGGATAATAGACATATATACCAGGATGGGAAACATATTTGCCAGGATGTGGCCCAGGACCATTGCACTTCAGTTATGCCTCTGGGAGTACTCATTTATTATTTGATTTGACCTCAGTAATGGACGAGATTTTATGGTGAAGATATTTATAACACCTCAGTATATTCGGGTGTCATTATACCCTTAAATAGATTACGGCCTGTGATATAACACAACACGCAGTTTTATTGTGCCAGGTCACATTCCACGCCACACTAATAATCAGATTTTTTTTAGGTTAGTGTCACACTAGCAACCATCTTTAGTGCCCATAGCAACCAATCACAGAGCAGCTTTCAGTTTGCCAGAACTGTTTGAAAAATGAAAGCTGAGCTCTGATAGGTTACTATGAAACTGAGCAGTGAGAGGTTGCTATGGGCAACAAAGACAGCCATTTTTCTTACAGTTAACCCCCTTAGATGCTGTTGCCAATTTAAGCAGGATCCCTTCTAAACCCATTGCTCCTTACCTCCCTCCCTCTGCCCACAACTCGATTGTGACGGTCCGGATCCATTGCTATTGCTATGGCACCCAGAGATAAATAGTGCTGTGTATTAGATGGGTCAAGCCAAAAGTGATACTAAAAGAAAAGAAAAAAATATCCCAAAAATAAAAAGTTGAATAAAAGAAACTAACTTAAGAATAAAACTAAAATAAATGTAAAAAAAAATAATATTTTTTATATATATATATATATATATATATATATATATATATATATCTATATATAATATTTTAAAAAATGGAAAAAAATATTTTTTTATCTTACCCATATCTTACTCAAAATAATTAATTAAAAATAAATGGAAAAAAAATCTTTAAAAAATGGGAAAAATGATTTTTTTTCTTATCTTACCCAAAATAATTGAAAATAAATGATAAAAATATTTAAAAAATTGAAAGAAAAATATTTTATCTTACCCAAAATAATAAATTAATTAAAAATAATGTAAATTTAAAAAAAATGGAAAAAATGTTTTGTTTTTTTATTTTACCCAATTTTATTTTATTTTTTTTATATGTAAAATAAATATTTATAAAAATTGAAAAAAGTGATTACCCAAATAATAAATTATTATTTTTTTTTATTTAGTTTTTTTAAAAAAAAACACACACATTTTGGAATCACTACATCCGTTATGTCTCCAGGTATAAAAATATAATTTTTAACCTCTATGATGAACGTTGTGAAAAAAAAATGCAAGAAATGTAGTTTTTTGTTTGTTTGTTTATTCACCTCTCAAACATAAAAAGCTACGAAAAAAACATATGTACCTTTCAATGTTTGCAATAGGAAAGGCAAACTCATCATCCGAAGACGAAAAAAATTAAAAAAGTTACGACTCCAACAATACAGCAACGCGAAACACCTTAAAAAAAAAATTAGGCAAAAGAAGTAAAAAAAATAAAAAAAATGTAAGTTTGTAATGTACTGAACTGTAGAAAAAAAAGTCACTGATACCATGAATGCTGTAAAAAAAACCAACATAACAATTTCCACTTCATGCAAAAAAATGATAAAATAAAAAATTGCATTTTTAAAAGAAAAAAGATAATTATAATGAAAAATCGCCTGGCCGTAAATGGGTTAATTGAATATTTATTTATTTTATTAATTAATTTATTTTTTAAATTATTTTTTTTCTTAAAAGATGGAAATCCCCTTTAAGGCTGTTTTCAAATACTGTAAATTTTTATGACCTCTTGAAAACAAATAACGAGTATTTTTTCTATGACGGCGCCTCGTCCTGTGCGATGCCGGAGATATGTATGATAAGACGCTGTGGACAAAGGTCGGTGAAGACGCGTCAGACATTCTCTGCCTATTGTAATGTATCCGGCGTCGCTGGTGACATTTATCATTTGTATACAGCGTCAGTGATGCGTAATTACTGCTATATACCATAGGTGTGGACACAAACACCCTGCTCGTGTAAAAGTATGTGAACCTCCCAATGCATTATCTCGACCTTCTTTAAGGCGAGGTTCTTGAATCAGGGATGAATGTCAGAGTCCATGCACCTGGTAGTAATGGGTGCGGATCATTTTCCATACACACAGCTCCAAATCCCCAGCTGAGATATAGAATAAAAGTTATTCATCTGATCCTCCACCACTAGAGGGAGCTCACCGGGTGCTTTTACTATTTACCCTTTCTAGGCCTGGCAATCGTCCATGTTTGCCCTTTGTGTCTTGTTTTCTCATCCCATTTTCCCTGCTGCCATCTTTCCCTGCTGCCGTGTTTCCCTGCTGCCGTGTTTCCCTGCTGCTGTGTAGTGTTTCCCTGCTGCCGTGTTTCCCTGCTGCTGTGTAGTGTTTCCCTGCTGCCATCTTTCCCTGCTGCCGTGTTTCCCTGCTGCTGTGTAGTGTTTCCCTGCTGCCGTGTTTCCCTGCTGCCGTGTTTCCCTGCTGCCGTGTTTCCCTGCTGCCGTGTTTCCCTGCTGCCATCTTTCCCTGCTGCCGTGTTTCCCTGCTGCTGTGTAGTGTTTCCCTGCTGCCATCTTTCCCTGCTGCCGTGTTTCTCCGCTGCCGTGTAGTGTTTCCCTGCTGCCATCTTTCCCTTCTGCCATCTTTCCCTGCTGCCGTGTTTCCCTGCTGCCGTGTTTCCCTGCTGCCGTGTTTCCCTGCTGCCGTGTAGTGTTTCCCTGCTGTCAGCTTTCCCTGCTGCCGTGTTTCCCCGCTGCCATGTAGTGTTTCCCTGCTGCCGTGTTTCCCCGCTGCCGTGTAGTGTTTCCCTGCTGCCGTGTTTCCCCGCTGCCGTGTAGTGTTTCCTTGCTGCCGTGTTTCCCCGCTGCCGTGTAGTGTTTCCCTGCTGCCGTGTTTCCCCGCTGCCGTGTAGTGTTTCCTTGCTGCCGTGATTCCCTGCTGCCGTGTAGTGTTTCCTTGCTGCCGTGATTCCCTGCTGCCGTGTTTCCCTGCTGCCGTGTTTCCCTGCTGCCGTGTTTCCCTGCTGCCGTGTTTCCCTGCTGCCGTGTTTCCCTGCTGCCGTGTTTCCCTGCTGCCGTGTTTCCCTGCTGCTGTGTTTCCCTGCTGCCGTGTTTCCCTGCTGCCTTGTTTCCCTGCTGCCGTGTTTCCCTGCTGCCATGTTTCCCTGCTGCCGTGTTTACCTGCTGCCGTGTTTCCCTGCTGCCGTGATTCCCTGCTGCCGTGTTTCCCTGCTGCCGTGACTCCCTGCTGCCGTGTTTCCCTGCTGCCGTGTTTCCCTGCTGCCGTGATTCCCTGCTGCCATGTTTCCCTGCTGCCGTGTTTCCCTGCTGCCGTGTTTCCCCGCTGCCGTGTAGTGTTTCCTTGCTGCCGTGTTTCCCTGCTGCCGTGTTTCCCTGCTGCCATGTTTCCCTGCTGCCGTGTTTCCCTGCTGCCGTGTTTCCCCGCTGCCGTGTAGTGTTTCCTTGCTGCCGTGTTTCCCTGCTGCCGTGTTTCCCTGCTGCCGTGTTTCCCTGCTGCCATGTTTCCCTGCTGCCGTGTTTCCCTGCTGCTGTGTAGTGTTTCCCTGCTGCCGTGTTTCCCTGCTGCCGTGTTTCCCTGCTGCTGTGTAGTGTTTCCCTGCTGCCGTGTTTCCCTGCTGCCGTGTTTCCCTGCTGCCGTGTTTCCCTGCTGCTGTGTAGTGTTTCCCTGCTGCCGTGTTTCCCTGCTGCCGTGTAGTGTTTCCCTGCTGCCGTGTTTCCCTGCTGCTGTGTAGTGTTTCCCTGCTGCCGTGTTTCCCTGCTGCTGTGTAGTGTTTCCCTGCTGCTGTGTAGTGTTTCCCTGCTGCCGTGTTTCCCTGCTGCCGTGTTTCCCTGCTGCCGTGTTTCCCCGCTGCCGTGTAGTGTTTCCCTGCTGCCGTGTTTCCCCGCTGCCATGTAGTGTTTCCCTGCTGCCGTGTTTCCCTGCTGCCGTGTTTCCCCGCTGCCGTGTAGTGTTTCCCTGCTGCCGTGTTTCCCCGCTGCCGTGTAGTGTTTCCTTGCTGCCGTGTTTCCCCGCTGCCGTGTAGTGTTTCCCTGCTGCCGTGTTTCCCCGCTGCCGTGTAGTGTTTCCTTGCTGCCGTGATTCCCTGCTGCCGTGTAGTGTTTCCTTGCTGCCGTGATTCCCTGCTGCCGTGTTTCCCTGCTGCCGTGTTTCCCTGCTGCCGTGTTTCCCTGCTGCCATGTTTCCCTGCTGCCGTGTTTCCCTGCTGCTGTGTAGTGTTTCCCTGCTGCCGTGTTTCCCTGCTGCCGTGTTTCCCTGCTGCTGTGTAGTGTTTCCCTGCTGCCGTGTTTCCCTGCTGCCGTGTTTCCCTGCTGCCGTGTTTCCCTGCTGCTGTGTAGTGTTTCCCTGCTGCCGTGTTTCCCTGCTGCCGTGTAGTGTTTCCCTGCTGCCGTGTTTCCCTGCTGCTGTGTAGTGTTTCCCTGCTGCCGTGTTTCCCTGCTGCTGTGTAGTGTTTCCCTGCTGCTGTGTAGTGTTTCCCTGCTGCCGTGTTTCCCTGCTGCCGTGTTTCCCTGCTGCCGTTTCCCTGCTGCCGTGTTTCCCTGCTGCCGTGTAGTGTTTCCCTGCTGCCGTGTTTCCCTGCTGCCGTGTTTCCTTGCTGCCGTGTTTCCCTGCTGCCGTTTCCCTGCTGCCGTGTTTTCCTGCTGCCGTGTTTCCCTGCTGCCGTGTAGTGTTTCCTTGCTGCTGTGTTTCCCTGCTGCCGTGTAGTGTTTCCTTGCTGCCGTGTTTCCCTGCTGCCGTGTAGTGTTTCCTTGCTGCCGTGTTTCCCTGCTGCCGTGTTTCCCCGCTGCCGTGTAGTGTTTCCCTGCTGCCGTGTTTCCCTGCTGCCGTGTTTCCTTGCTGCCGTGTTTCCCTGCTGCCGTTTCCCTGCTGCCGTGTTTCCTTGCTGCCGTGTTTCCCTGCTGCCGTGTTTCCTTGCTGCCGTGTTTCCCTGCTGCCGTTTCCCTGCTGCCGTGTTTCCTTGCTGCCGTGTTTCCCTGCTGCCGTGTTTCCTTGCTGCCGTGTTTCCCTGCTGCCGTTTCCCTGCTGCCGTGTTTCCCTGCTGCCGTGTTTCCCCGCTGCCGTGTAGTGTTTCCCTGCTGCCGTGTTTCCCTGCTGCCGTGTAGTGTTTCCTTGCTGCCGTGTTTCCCTGCTGCCGTTTCCCTGCTGCCGTGTTTCCCTGCTGCCGTGTTTCCCCGCTGCCGTGTAGTGTTTCCTTGCTGCCGTGTTTCCCTGCTGCCGTGTAGTGCTACGTGTCCACAGGGCTCCATCATAGTACAAAGGAAGAGAAGACCCCGACCAGAAAATAAAGTATAGACGCAGACCAAAATTGGATATGCTGGATCCTTATGTTTCCCAATGCGTTCCGTCTATAAGGGCAGAGCTGCTGAGCTCACTGATTGGCTGCCACACTGTTGATGTGACGTCAGCGCCACGGACAATAACAAATGCTGGGAGCAGCGGCGGAGACTTATTAGTGGATGGCTTGTTTTTTTTTATACCAAACTCAACCTGGAGACCACTATATCCTGAGCATCGATAACACTTTTAAAGGGGTTGTCTACTACTTGACACTATGTGTCAGCACTGGCTCTCCTGGGGATCTCGTAACATTATTATGTCAAGTGATCCCTACGGCCAATCAGTTCTGGCTTTACTCTCCCCTCCTTTCAATAAATCAGACATTTAGAGGAAACAAGAGCTGTGGCTCCTCTTTCACTTATGTCAATTATCTCTGAAGGAGGGGGATAGAGAAGCCAGCGGTGATTGGCTGCAGTGATCATGTGACACTGGAGTAGCACAAGGATCTCAGGTCTCACGGCTCTACCATTCTCTGTTCGGATGTCAGGGGGTCGCTTTATGAAGGACGTCAGCGTCCAGGTGTGGTGATGTCACTTCGTCGCTCCGCCCATGCTGGGGTACTGACTGTAGTTTCCATGGTCAGATGTGAATAAGGACCTTTGGTGACATCATAG